>NW_017307839.1:63406-156587 GCF_000935625.1 Nanorana parkeri
GGGGGGAGGGGTTCATTGATAGCTGTTGTCAGCTGCTGATGACAGATATAATTTTAAAGGGGGCCATCAGGGGAACCATTCATGGTTGCTAAAGTGGCCCTGAGCTTATAAGCAGAACGGTAAAAGCCACCGACGTATGGCATACTGACGTGGCCAGCTGGAAACAATTGTTTTCCGCCGTATGCCATACGTCGGTGGCAGCAATAGGGTTAAAGTGTATTTCCACTTTTGCAGCCAAATTGAGATAGCACCTATTTTATATTTGTTGCATGTTCCCATTCATTTTACTTGGGTTAGGGTTTCTTGGCTTCTTAAGCGATACAATTTCTACTCGCTTCTCCTTCTTTGCAATGTTATGAGGAGCTGTAAGGGCTGATGGGTTAAAGCAGGTGTGTCAAACTCAATTTAATAGTGGGCCGCATCAACATTATGGTTGCCCTCAAAGGGCCTGTAAGACTATATAAATGTATCTAATCTGTATCATAATTGCCTCTGCATTCGATTATCACTGGTTTTAGTAATAACTTAATACCTAGATCTGAACGTAGAAGTCTAGGAAATGGCCTGGTGGGCCGGATTCGGCCCCTGGGCCTTGAGTTTGACACATGTGAGTTAAAGGATTACAACCCTGGCCTCTGCATTCAAATGTTAATGAAGTTAATGAGAGAAACACAATCCTCATTTTAGAAAAAAGTTTTTCTATAAGCACATCACTGTAAAGGTGCTCAGAAAACCCTGGAATCAGCCATTTTGCCTGTTGCAACAAAACATCTAAAAGGTAACATATTTTTTAAACTATTTTTGGTATGCTGTGTGAATATAAACAAGCATATTTGAATTTGCTAGATCTAATAATCATTGTGGCATGCTATTTTTATTTAATTTAACTGAGGTCAGTGGCCTGCTAATCCAGGAAACAATGCACATGGGCAAGTCAGAAAGCCTACTTAGTGTACCAAACTTACTTTTTATGGTAGCTCTGTTTCCTTTACACACCTGGTTTTTCAACTTCCTCCCCCTGTCAGTGTTAGAGCTAGCAAGGAAGACTTGGGATAGGAAAAACCTATCCCATTTTATCATTTAAGGTTTCTAGAACAACAGACTGTAGGTATTAATGTTTTCATGTTAACATGTATACAAGATTAGCTTGATGCAAACATTCTTTTCAATACGTGTTAATTTTTTTTTTTTTAAAGTGGAGCATGCACTAATACTTAAGTAAACCAACCAAAAATTTCCAAGTTAACCCCTGACTAACCCCTTATCTATAACTAGACCTAAATAACTTCCTCTCCCTGCTGTTTTCAGCTAGTTTTTTTACAATAATTTTTTAATTGATGTTGTTCATACAAATATGTTTTGCTGCATTTTTAATTCGTTTTTTTTGTAGTATATATGTTTCACTTTTGTATCATAAAGTTACAGCTGAAAAAATAGGCATAGCTGAAAAGTGAAAATGGCTTGGGAGTTTAGCTTGTTAAGTATGAATGAAAAGTGATCTGATTTATCTACATTATCCACTAATCTCCTTATTCAATACAATTTCAAAAAAATGAAGAGTGTGTAAAAATGAGACTGTAACATCATAATTTCGAGATGCACTAAACCGGTATCAGTGCCAATACTGGGCATTTGCATGATGATGTCCCGATACTAAACACAGATACTGGCGCTTTAATTATTTTTTAACTTAAGCAGCTGCCGTAAAGGTCTTGCGCTTCCTGGGGACCTCGCTGCATACATCGCTCCCGCCAGACCTTCCAGTCCCCTCCTGAGACCCTGCATTCTCTGACACAAAGAAAACACACTTTACTGCATCGCTACTTTACTCGATACAAGGTAATTATTCATTTGTGCTATTAAATTCATAAAATGCTCTTTAATTTGCTCCTAATAAAATAAAAAAAAGGTTAAATGTTGGGGAGAAGTGATCTATTTAATCTAAATTTCTAAAACTAAGAGACTACAGTCATTAATAATATTTTTTTTATTTATTCATTTTCTATGTTTTTTTACATCAGTTCTTTCCCTTTTGTTGTAATTGTTTTTTAATTTAAAAGTGCTCATATTTCTTAATGCACAGGCAGGGTAGTATGCTGCTTGCGTATTCATCAATATTGTTTTGTTTTTTCTTCTTCTAGGTATAAAAATTGACTCTTCTCACATGCAGACATTAGCAGTGGTTCTACTGGAACTGCAAAACATTTCTTAAGAGGCAGCCGCATTTTAGGTACCTAAGGAACCAGATCAAAAGGCCTCAAAGTGAACAACCAGGTACCAGTCTGGACAGTGTTTTTTTTTTTTTTATTTATTTAAAAACATGTTCTGTAAAATTTCATCTGTAATTTCATGAGATCTCAGAGAAAGGCATTTTCCTCTCCTGAGATCTGATCTGCATGGTCACATGTTCTAGTTCAAAAAAATGGTAGCAGTGTTCTCAAAGGAGAGGACACTGTTAAGAGATGGTTACTAAACAGAATTTTTTTCTCACATGTTCTAGTTACATGTGCCAGAAATCCAGGAAGTAAAAGGAGAGCTAGTAATCTGCTCTTAGTAAACATGGCCACTGTCAGAAGACTGGGGAAGAGAAGAGAAATAAGGTATGCAAAGAATACAAAGCCGTGAATTATCTAGAAGTATGCGTTTGTAGATTGTCATTACTAAACATTTCTAAAGGTGCCTTGTTGTTATTTTAAAGATATGGTTAAAGGTTCGTTTTAAGGAAAAGTATTGGTACTCGTACTTGGTCTGGAAAAAATGGTATCGGTGCATCCCTATCAAATATGACTAAGCTAAACACTGTAATAATAAATTGAAATAAATGTTTACTAGGGGTGGCCTAGTGTTCTAGATAAAAAGCAGTAACCCTCAGTAGTTAGGCTGTATTCCCTATATGCATTTTAAGGTTTACAAAATTACCCAGTTTTGACTGGAGTGTACTTTTCATTCATAGTTTACACTTTATAGACTTATTTCTCTATATTTAAACTGACACCTTTTTATATATGAATGTATAAAACAAGTTAGTGCAAAGAAACTATAAGAATATTTGCTTCCAACAAGACTGGAAAATGATGCTTACACTACACTGCTACATTATGCCATCAGAGCTCTGAATAATAGCCTTTACCCTGACCCCAATACCATATATGACTGTGTCTTCCATTACATTTAAGGACTGTTTTATTAGTGCATATAACCTGTTTAAACAATGCCAAATTTTTATGGTTAAAAAAGACATTTATTTTAGCCAAGTCAATTATTTTTAGAACATTATGTTGTAACGGAGAAGCAGAGTGCTGTCAGGCATATTGAAAAAAATCTTCTAGTGAATTAACTGTCATTTCTTTTAGGAGCCTTTATTTCTTAGAATTTTTTTAAGCATGTGTTAAGGATGAGTGAAGACTCAAAGTCCAAATCTCCCTTTCTGACAAATGTAAGCAAGGCAGGTAAATCAACTTTGAACATCTTAGTGCAGATGAATGTGCTTGTGGTTTGATCTGCATGGTAGTGGGAATAGTTCAACCAGGATATTAGCTGCATTGCAATGTATAAAATCACAAAGAAATGTATTATTTCTTTGAGTGGCTAATGAGCAGTTTCCTCATTTTTATTTTCGCCCAATTTCAAGAAGTATAAAGTTAGCGCAGGATGCAGATTTCTGGACTGCCCATTATATAGTTATACTTTGTTAAAATGGAACCCCAGTTTGTGCATCATCCCCATTAGTTACAGTCCTGGAGCTTTGCCTGCTGGGGTGATGTAGACAGTTACTTCCCCAGCAGAGAGAGCTCTTTATATGGTGTCAGTGTCTGTTACAAGACGAGTTCCTTGCAGTTCTGCCTTTAAATAAACCAGCATTTCTTCTGAAAATGCTAGTGCCTGGATGTCTTTGGCTTTAACCACTAAGCCAATATATTTCCACTGAAGCTTTCCATAGATGTCAAATAGCAGTTAAAACTTGAGGCACAATCCAACCAAAATATATCTTTTTGTGCAATAGCTTTCCATAAACATGCACACTGGATCCCCTTAGCATGCATATTTATGCTTAGGGGTGCCTATAAATATCAAACTAGTCTGAAAAATGGAGTAACATCTGAAAATGAGAATGGTGCTTAACATTACTAAGTATTGCACTGTCTTTTTATGACAATATTCTGTCCTAACAAATCCAAAATAGGGCCAACAGACACACAAAATCATGCCCATTTCCCCCCGTCATCGGCTGCAAATCCACACTTGCATACATCTAGAAATAAAAAGCCTTTTATTCAACATGCATGTTGTTTTAAGCACATTAGCTCTCCTTTGGAGAAAATAAAAGACATAAATAGAACTATTGGTCTAAGATGTTTATACTGTAATTTGTTGCAAGCTTATGGAAATAAGATTTTAAGTTTGTGAGGAAAAGAAATGGCAGTGGCATTTTAAAGGGTATATGAGCAAAATATAGCAAATTAACATGATAAAAAAAGTAAGTTGTGGGTAAGGTGAGAAAGGTGGGGATGTTGCAAAAAAATGCCTAGATTAATTTCCTCTCACATTGGAAAATGACTATTATTCAATGTATCATTTAAAAATATCTTAAAACTAACAGGGTTATTCGCAAATGGGTGAAGAGTTTGGGGAAGGCAGGAGAAGGGAACAATCTAGGACAACATAGCTGATTTAGAAAGTGAGTTGAATTGGAGAATTTTTCCAAATCAGCTATTTTGGCCTAGATAGTTCACTTCTCCTGCCTTCTCCAAACTCTTCCCCCTTTTGTGAATAACCCTGTAATTGATTTTTCCAAATCAGCTATTTTGGCCTAGATAGTTCACTTCTCCTGCCTTCTCCAAACTCTTCCCCCTTTTGTGAATAACACTGTAATTGTTGACTCTGGCAACAGTTGTTTCAGTTTCTGAGGGGAAGAAAAGTACTTTTTCAAGTCGGTTGTCACTACAACAGTCACAGCCAAGTAAAGTGATCCAAGCAAAAAGGGAATTAAAGTCACATTTATATGGAATTGGTGAGAAATGTTGGTGAATTTAGAAACTTTGGTCACATTCAGAGGACAGCAAACAAGCTCATTTTAAATTAGTCATACTAGGGTGAGAGATACCATAGATCTGTTGCTCAAATGCGTATGCATTATAACAAACAATAATTCCTTACCAGCCTCTGATTCAGTCGTTTATTTTCTTCTTCTTTCAATTGCAGCGTCTGAATACAAAATAATGAAGAAAGGAATTCAAACTGTTAAGCAGTTAAAGTAAATAAACTGGAATTTAGAAGGATTTTTAAAGACAGGCTTCTGTTTGCTTGCTTTCCACATACAAGTCAATAAGAATGCAAAAGCAACTTTGCAACAACTTACAAGGAACTCAAATACAAGCTAATTGCACATAAACCCCAACATTTTATAGGAAACATAACAAGTAATGGTAATTAATAGCGGGAAAACTGCACGGCATCAAAACGTGCAACTTTAAACATACGCGTGGATTAATTTCTATAGCCCAGCTCACGCGCAAGTGTGAACAATATGCATTTGAATGTATTACTATAAGTGCAGCGCATTTCTGTGCATACGAATACACATGTAAAACCGCTAATGTGTGAACGCAGCCTAAGGCATCCCATTCATTTAAATGGGCTGCCTAATGCATCACAATGGACCTAAAACCAGACTTGCAGTATTTTTGTACCACAGCACACCACACTTATTGGTAGTGTATTACAGCGCATTGTGTTGCAAGTGTGATGTGGTGGTATTCAAAATGCATGGCACTGAAGCATATCAGTGTTTGCAATGTGTATTACTGCAATGCAGTGGTGTGACTAGGCTCTAAAAGTCTTAATCTACACATCATCTGAAGTGCTACAATCAGTTAATAATGGAGTATAAGACAGCTACTTACTCTCTCTAACAGCAATATCTTCTGTTTTTCTTCAGATAAAATGGTATCTCTAGAAGAAACATAACATGTTAAATGACTATTAAGTTTCTTTATGTTTTCAAAACAGTATAAACAAACAGGCAGCTGCAGCCAAAAATGTTACATCCAATGTTAACGGGCACCCCTGCTCTAGACTCTATCCAGACTTCTGTATGTGTGCATCCATAACTTACAATCCATAACTTATAACATAACTTACACAAGTCCATCGAGTTATCTATAGGTTGAACTCGATGGGCTTGTGTCTTTTTTCAACCTGACTATGTAACTATGTAAGTTAAAATCTGAACCATCAGATCCCATTTTTGTTGAGGAAGTTCTGAGTAGATGCCATGTTCAGATGTGAGAATGTACAGGAAATATTGTAGGACAAGAACCAAAAATTACATCAAACTATATATTTTAATTTACCAAAGCTCAAAACTACGATATTAAAAAGCAGATAAATGTTCTTCTGAGGCAGTGTAAATGATATGAAACATGCACATCTAAACCACAAAAAAAAATGAAAAAAAGGCCTTTGTCCTTAATCCCTTACATGTTATAATCCACATTTTAGGCCTGAAAATTACTTAAAACCCCCAAACATTATGTATTTTCTGAAAGCCAAGACCCTGTAGAATAAAATGGTAGCAATTTTTATGTTGCACAACATTAGCACAACTTATTATCAAACCCAAACATTTACAGGGTTACTCACAAAAGGGTGAAGAGTTTGGAGAAGGAAGGAGAAGTGAACAATCTCGGACAACATAGCTGATTTGGAAGAATTCTCCAATTCAGTTCACTTTCCAGTTCAGCTATTTTGGCCTAGATTGTTCACTTCTCCTGCTTTCTCCAAACTCTTCACCCTTTTGTAAATAACCCTGTTAGTGAAAAATATGTTAAAAACTATTTTCATAAGGTATATATGGCTTAGAGGAGTCTCACTTGTGAACCTTTTGCCAACAAATCAAAATTACCATAATTCCCTTTACAGATAAGTGTGCTAGAGTAGAATTTTATAGTCTATAGAAGTTCTTATGTTACAGATAAACAAAGAGTAAACATTTGATATAGAATTTTTACTTTTACTACAGCTGCAGTAGTTCTTTTGCAGAGCGACTTGAACAAAACAAAAAAAAAATGATAGAAGATTTCACACTGTGTAAGATGTCTTAGGCTCCATTTTTAGAATATGCCCTCATTGTCCTTGCCACAGTAGGTTACCACAGACGGTGAAAGTAAAAGGTTTATACACTCAAACAGTTTAGCCAAAAATATGAATTGCACTTACTGTACAGCTGTCATGCTGGTATCTAAAGTGGGTTCCATTCTGTCCTCCTCTATAACAGTGGCATCATAAGCTGGTCTATTTATTTCACTAGAAGGGTCAGGTGCACAAGCTCCAGCAGGCTCTGAAGGAAAAACCATGTGAGTTGAAGACACAAGACTCTGAAGCTTGCCAACGTCCTCTTCTAGCTTCTTCTTCTCTTGCAATAAATGTGCTCGGTCTTCAGATAGAGTTTCAATTAATGCTAGAAAGCAACAGATCAATTATATTTATATACGTACTGAACACGGTTTGAATTATATTATAAATACCAATGGAGGTAAAATCTACGTTTAAAGCCCATCTCTGGGAAAAAATAAGGTACCCCCTGCATGGCAAGGGATAAATGCTTGTTTAGAGCTAGGGTATCAAGTAAAGCAGTTAATACTTACCTGATCCCACATCCAATCTCCTATGTCCCTACTGTCCCTGTGCTCATGACCACTGGAGTGTAGGAGGGAGCCTGGAGGGATCAGGCAAGTAAAAGTTATTTTCCAAGGTATCCTAGAGTTAAACAAGCATTTAATCCTTGCAGTGTGGGAGCAAGGACTACAATTTCACATTTAGTTTACTAATTTGTATGTTTATAGTCCAACATGGAAGCGAGCTTGAAGTGGTGGCTACTTTAAAACACCTGAAATGACTGCAGAACCTAAAGCAAGTGTTAACAAAATATGTGGTGGTGCAAAACCGTTAGCTTATAGACAGATCAGGAGCATAATTCCCCAAAGTGAGCCAAGCAATGGCTGAAAAGGGCATGAATTACTGAAAGAAGACATTACTAATTCAGCATCAGCAATTACTGGTATGAACCCTGCTCTCGCAAGCAATCAAGCTAGAATAGGAGTGTAAATCTTCAATACAAAAATCAAACATTGTATTAATATAAAATAAATTATATGAATATATCTAGTAATCAGTGAATCTATTTGCATTAATCC
Organism: Nanorana parkeri; assembly: GCF_000935625.1. Classification (NCBI taxonomy): domain Eukaryota; kingdom Metazoa; phylum Chordata; class Amphibia; order Anura; family Dicroglossidae; genus Nanorana; species Nanorana parkeri. The sequence continues at coordinate 71,602 of NW_017307839.1, forward strand.
CTGTGCTTTAAAAAATTGTAATATTATCGTAATCTTGCATTTACCAACTATAACTAAATTGGTCAGCAACCAATCCACCAGGATGTTTTCGTTAAGGGAGGAAACAAAAACACAGAAAGAACATCATACAGTAATATCCCTGGTGGTGAATGAACCCGGAAATGGCAGGCAAGAGTCTTAAATTTACTGCAATTCCCCATCCCCTTTAAAAATGTAGGTCCACCTTAAATGAATAGGCAAGAAAAGTGAAAAGGTACAGAGATGCAAGATGCACATGTAAAAAATAGGGGGAAGCTGTGGTTCACTGCAACAGAATCAAGATGAGCAATCTTGATGCTTCATAACTTATATATACAAAATATAAAGTACATTTTCAATGAGGGTCCGAACAGGGCATTTAATGGTGTCACAATTGCATATATTTTTCTTCTTAAACTGAATGTCTGTTTAAAAATTCTTTAAACATTTGAAAGACTCTCATACATGAACTTGTTTCTTTTGGTGCTTTATTTTAGTTATAAAAGTTGTATGCACCGCCTTCTATTTAAAATATGTTTTGCATTAATACATCTATCGTTTGGCATTTACTCAATTTCTTATTTTAGCTAGGGCTCCATGAACCTCTTAGGAGATTTGCTGATAATCATCTCAAAAAATTGATTGGCAACTAGTGCTTAGAGATAATCTGTGTCAAGAACAATACATTTATATTTTTTCATGCACAGGTATATTACATAGTTACATAGTATTTGAGGTTGAATAAAGACATTAGTCCATCAAGTCCAAAGTGAAACATATTTTTAACCAGTGGATTCCAATGATTTATATTTAAATTACTTGCATTTTTACCTATTGAAAACCCACACAGGACAGCGGGAAAATGTCTTGGGCTACTGTGTGCAGGCGTCCCTGTGTGACAGAACAATCAATGCACCGGCACCCCCTATTTATTGCATTAATGAATGCACTTGCAAGACAGAAAAAAAATAATCTACTGGCACTCCCTTAAACGTATACAATAACGAAGAAATGAACTCTGGTTGTGATAAAAAAAAAGCAGCAGAGGGTATAGCACTACCAATGTTGCATGTGGTCTCCCTGCAGTTTCCCCATTACGGACTTATGCCTTGTTCTGCACTGTGTCTCTGTGTGGAGGCAGCCAACTTAGTAGAGACAGCGCTTTTCATCCTAACGCTACATGCTCCAGCATGGAAAATTGTGAGCAGCACAGTAGTGATAGCACCAAGTCTCTCCCCAACTCTCCGGAGTATGGTAGTCAGAGGCATCAGTGCCTTAGATCTGACACAGCAGATATACATCTATAAGGCTGTAGGCACACCCACACCTAGGCACTCTATCACACAGCAGGGACTGCTATTTTTCAGGAGGAATTCCAGACAAGTGGTACATTTTTTAGGGTACTTCTAAGGTACAATTAACATTTCTAGATGTTTGCTTTAACATAGCAATTGTTCACTTTTTGAGTTCAGGTCCACTTTAACAGAGTTTGTTGCTTTCTCCAATATGCCATATAGAATAAGCTTAAATCAAATGAAAAGGTAGGGGGTGCATGCGCGGAGCTCGACGGGCCGGATGTTTGTTGCGTGAGCTCCGCTCCTAGCCGGGTCTGAATCCCCGCTCCCGAAGCAGACAGCACCAGCGTTGTGCACTTGGGAGAGTAGTGGAACTCCTGCCTGCCCGACTGAAGATACGAGAATTGAAAGGACTTTGGAGGATATGCTCCTGTCTCAACAGGCCTCTCTCCCCTCTAGTCCTAACAATGTTGATGCAGAGCTGGACTTAGTGAGAGCAATGGAGGGAACTTCTATTCTAACTCAGTTTTCAGGAATGTTAGAGCAAGGGCTGAATAAGATGGCTAAACAAATTGGAGAACAGATCACGTCGTTATAACTTTTGTATTAGGGGGCTTCCTGAAACGGTGACAAGGCATGACTGTAAAGCTCTTTATGAAAGATTTACTACATGAAGTGGAAGATAATAAGCTGGAATTGGATAGAATACATCGAGTTCTTATGGTTAAGAGACCTGGGCACGCCAGAGATGTGATAGTTAAACCACATTTTTATAATATAAAGGAACAGATTATGCAGAGCTCTAGGAAACGTTCTGAACTTTTTATTCTGGGACATTCTATTCAAATCTTTGCAGATATTTCCCCAGTTACAATACAAAAAAGACGCTCTTTAAAACCTTTGCTGAAAATTATTACATCTAAGCAAATAAAATATAGATGGGCGTTCACTTTTAGGTTGACATTTTCTTTTAGGAATAAGCCCTATTCTATCACTACATACCCTGAAGGAGAACAATTATTGCGACAGTTGGGACTGCTCTCTGATGACTCGGAAGTGTTGCATTCAGATAAGGCCCCGTTCACATATAGCGAATTGTCGCACGATTTCCGCCGCGATATCGAGCATTTTTGCCGCGCGATATCGCGAGAAGTCGCCGGCCAATGCTATTCAATGGAGCTGTCTTAACTCCATGTCGCGCGTCGCTCGTCGCGGTCGCTTCTACCGGACCCTTTTTTCAGCGGATTTTGCTTTTTTTCTATGGAGCCCGCCGGAGAAGGTCGCGCTACCGTCGCTGGATCGTCGCTGGAACGTCGCACTATCCCGGCCGCTGTAAAGGTATGTCGCTACATGTGAACGGGGCCTTATAGGGGATTGGGCGATCATTTGACCTCTTGTCCAATATCTCCTCTGAGGAACAAGCCGAATAGAAGATTGTAATTTCCTCCTCATTTTTTTTTTGGTGTTTTTGGGTAGAAGATGCTGGAGCTTCTTTGTTGTTTTTTTTTCCTTAATTGATTTTCTCTTTTCATAGTTTGGTGCTGTATATTATGAGATTTATAATAGCTATTTAGGAGCGGGGCTGGACCGTGCTAGGTGGTTGTGCGCCCTGATTTGACCTGATTCTCGGGATTTCCCAGGATTGATGTCAAATCTAGTATTGACATGGTGTCAATACCTTTGAAGATTGGGTGGGCCGGAAGTGATCCGGCTCAGGATTTTTGTTGTGTTACATAGGTTATTATATTTTTGGATTTTTTGTCTTTCTGTATTGTTGTTCCTTTTTCTTTTAGACTCCGATGGGTTCACTCTATTTTCAAGATGTAACATTATTGAGCTGGGACATGCAGGTCTTGAGGTCAGGGGGAGTTTGATCCGCGCTAGGGTATATCGCAAACTTGGGATTCCATTATGATGACAGTTAATATACCTGTAGTGTTTACATCTCATAACGTTAGGGGATTGAATTATCCCACAAAGAGGAAGACGGCTTTCCAATATTACCACTCTTTACGGGTGGGGATCTTGTTTTTACAAGAAACTAATTTCCCTGTAATTTATCAACCTAAGTATATGAATACACATTACTCACGCAGCATACGCAGTTTTCAAAACTAAGGGAGTAGCTATTTGTATCTCTAACCAGACTAGCTTTCACTCTTTAATGATGATTAAAGACCCAGAGGGTAGATATTTACTACTGAAGGGATATCTAGAGGACAAGTTGGTTACATTAATATCTTATTATGCGCCAAATTCTGCTCAGATTCCATTTTTTGTTTCTATGTTGTGTGCTTTATCGCCACATTTTGAGTGCGCAGTGATTTGCGCACGCGATTGACAGGTCAGGTGTATATAGAACTAGACACTCCCCAAAAGCAGGCACTTTGCTTGTAAAATTATTGAATTCGCACTCTTAATAGATATTTGGAGGGAATTAAATCCCTTGGGTAAAGATTACACTGATTTTTCACAAGTTCACCAAAGCTATACTAGGATAGATCACTTTTTTGTTTCCGTTTCCTATGTACCTTTGGTCTCCTTTGTTAAAATTAAGGAGGCAGTTTGGCCAGATCACTCGATAGTGGTGATGGGACTTCCTACACTTACGGATATCACTAAAACGGATTAAATGAATCTCTGTTAAGCGATCCTGAGGCACTAATTGAAATAAATTCACATTCAGAAGATTATTTTGTTCTTAATGAGACACCTGATACGTTGGTTACTATGGTATGGGCAGCGCATAAGGCAACAATCCGTGGGCGCTTCATTGAATTGGCTACTAGAATTAAAAAACGGGCGAATAAACGCATAAATGAATTGGATTTAGAACTTCAGAAATTGTCTAAAGCTCATAAGCAAACTCCATCTTTAAAGCGTTTAACTTCCATTGATAAGACCAGGTTAGAATTGAACCTTATGTTAACTACAAGGGCTGAGAGAAGTATTCAGTGGTCAGGTAATACATTTTGTATGCATGGTGATAAAGTAGGAACACTTCTGGCTAATAAACTGTCTCCCAAGCCTAAGACTTATTCAATGCCTAAGATATGCTGCTCTATGGGCGCATACTCCCTTAATCCACGAATAGTACTTACTGAATTTCATTCTTTTTTTCTTGATATTTACCAAGACCATATCCCTGTATCCTGGAATATGGTGGGAACCTTCTTAGATGATATACACTGAGTGGCTAGATTATTATGACCACCTGACGTTTGTAGGCAAATTAGCTATAATTTCGCGCTGAAGTTGTTAGAGGGCCAGACCATTATAAATAGGGAAGCAGGTTGTTTACCACGAGATTGTGGATTTGGGGTTCTTGGGGTTTTGACAAATCACGGCTTGAACTATCTTGCTTTGCATGTAATGAGTCTATCTCATATATTAGTTTCACCTTTTAAGTTGCATTAGTGAAATAAATGAACTTTGCACTATATTCTAATTATTCGAGTTTCACCTGTATATATATATAAAGTATATAGACACATACATAGGTGTGGGTGTGCCTGCAGGAGGGAGGGAGCGGTGCCACTCGCCCCAGCCCAGTCATAATATTAATTGTTTCCCCCCTATCGAATCTGCCACTGGCCCTGCCAGTGGTGCCCTGGGCACATGCTGCTGTGTCACGTACCTGATAGAGCTTGAGATGACAAGGGCGGTGTCATGTACCTGATGAAGCTTGAGATGACGAGGGCGGCCTCTCTTGCAACTCTGGTCCCAGAAGGCCTGATAATGAATACTCTGCCCAGCTCTGCCCCAGGTACTCTGGGGAACATATCTATACATATACACTGAGTGGCCAGATTATTATGAACACCTGACGTTTGTAGGCAAATTAGCTATAATTTTGCGCTGAAGTTGCTAGAGGGCCAGACCATTATAAATAGGGAAGCAGGTTGTTTACCACGACAGTAGAAGTGATTTTTTCTGAAGATATGGGCAAACAACGCGATTTAACAGCCTTTGAACGCGGGATGATTGTTGGTGCTCAAGCTATGGAGCGAGTATCAGCAAAACAGCAGAATTTGTTACATGTTCAAGAGCAGCTGTTGTTAAAGTGTTTAAAGACTGGACTGTCAGCCGAAAATCTGGGTCTGAACGTGCGAATTCTGGCTGTCAGCGACTAGTCAATGTTAGGGCAGAACGGAGAGTGGCAAGACTGGTACAAGACAACAGAAGGGCAACAGTGCAGTGCCAGATTACTTGCATCACCTTTCAACATCTCGTGGAGTCACGAGGCGGCCCAACGAAGTCATCTCGTGGCCCAACAAAGTACTGATGGGGTGGTCATAATAATCTGGCCACTCAGTGTAATGTTACCATGTCTGTCTCCTGACCATAAATTGATCATGGAAGAACTAATAACAGCTCTTGAAATCAAAATGGCAATAAAACAGGCAAAACTATCTCCAGCTCCTGGACCAGATGATTTGCCGATTTCCTTTTATAAGAAATTCTCTGAGGTTTTGGTGCCTCGAATCGAGATGTTCTTTAATAACCTTAGGGCGGGAGAATGTTTAGATTCTGATCTCAATAGGGTATTTTTTATCAGTGATCCCTAAACCTAATAAAGATACTGGGGAGGTCTCTAATTATAGGCCAATATCTTTAATTAATAATGCCTTGAAAATCTTAACTAAAATTGTTGAAAACAGTAGCTGTATACTTATTTTTTTTCAGCTCAGCCAATGTAAACCAAGGTATTCACTATAAAACATTCTCCATAATATTTATTAAATATAAAACATACATGCTACTATATGTTTTGTGCTGCTATAATCTATAATAATCTCCTCTGCAAATAATTTCCATTAAATGTGTAGAAAATAAATAGAAAATATTCTGACAGAAAATGACACCTTCTGAAAATAGGCAATTTGTGGACCCTGTATACCTATTTTGGCAATAAGTTATTCAGTAGTTTTTATAAGCGGGTCAGCTAAATAATTAACAAAACTGTAATAAACATACAATATTAGAAAATAGCATATTCTATCTGAATTGTGCAAAGGTTATACATTTCCATTAAAGAGATCTGAAGTGGACCTTATAATTACCCTTATCTCTGTCTTGCTGTAGTGTAACACTCTTTAGTTTTTCACTGAGGTCACAAATTATATTCTCCTTCTTTACTTTCTCTCTTGTCAAAACGGTGTTAAAGTTCGTCTATGGGGGGGAAAAAAAATCTTAATACATAAAACATTCAACATTACATTTTCACAGATTACTTTTTTTGGAGTCCTCCTTAAAGTGACACTGCACTCAGGAGTTAAATCTTAAAAATACATTAAAGTACCCTAACTATTAACAAAATGTGTCTTATTTGTGTATCACTCGGCTGTAGATCCTCAAATCATCTCTGAATTTGTCCTGACACTGTCCTTCCTTCTGGAGGGGGTGTACTTTTGTTCCCCATGGTTCCTGTGTGTACTTCATGCTTTTACTCTAATAGCATTCTTCTTCTTCCCAAAGTCACAGCACATCCCAGATAAATTAATCACAAGTCACAGAAAACAGCCACCTGCAGCCATGCTCCTTTCCTCTTAGGGGGCGTTAACAGGGAATGCAGCCCCGTCCTCAGCTTTTTTTTTTTCTAACTCTATCTGCCGTGGCCGTGCTTTCTCTAGCCAAGCTCACTGTGTACGGCTGGAGTGTGCACGCTGACGTGTGGGAGCAGGAGGCAGAGTCTCAACAGAGAAGCAGCAAGCTGACTCAGCCTTCCTTCTCTTTCCCTCTCTCTTAACCGATCTTCTACTGCTCTGTCTCAGTAATCAGATGCTTGCAGCAGTTGTAAGGAAACCTGTTCCCCATAAATCTTAGTTCCCCCTGACCGTTCAGCTATTACAATAACCCCGCCCCTTCCTTACAGCTGCTTAGTATTTACATAGCCCTGCCCCCTCTCTGCAAGCTCCGGTGTTCTATGAGAAAGAGGCGAACATCTCCTCTCACATTGCTTGCTCTGAGTGTTCAGCTTACCCCTCCCCCTCCGTGCAGGAAATCTCTCACTTGTCTCCCCGTCACATGTCACCGCTCTCAGTGTTGTGTTGCTGCGATCTAATATTTCCTGTCACATCCCCATCCGCGCTCCTCATCCCCATCCGCGCTCATCATCCCCATCCGCACTTCCCATCCACGCTCCCCATCCCCATCCATGGGATGAGGAGCGCGGATGGGGATGAGGAGCGCGGGTGGGGATGAGGAGCGCGGGTGGGGATGAGGAGTGAGGATGCGGATGAGCAGTGGGGATGAGGAGTGAGGATGGGGATGAGATGCAGGGATGAGGAGCACGGATGGGGATGCGCAATGTGGATGGGGAGCAGGGGTGAGGAGTGCGGATGAGGAGTGCGGATGGGGATGAGGAGGGAGGATGGGGAGCAGGGATGAGGAGTGCGGATGAGGAGTGAGGATGGGGATGAGGAGTGCGGATGGGGATGAGCAGTGAGGATGGGGATGTGGCAGGAAATATCAGATTGCAGCAACACAACACTGAGAGCGGTGACATGTGACGTGGAGACAAGTCAGATATTTCCTGTACAGGGGGGTTAGGGGAAGCTGATTGATCAGAACACACAATGTGAGAGGAGACATTCGTCTCTTTCTCATAGAACACCGAAGCTTGCAGAGAGGGGGCGGGGCTATGTAAATACTGAGCAGCTGTAAGGAAGGGGCGGGGTTATGGTAAAAGCTGAACGGACAGGGGGAACTAAGATTTACGGGGAACATGTTTTTCCATAAAACTGCTGCACATTTTCAAGACGGAGAGAGAGGAAGGCGGGGCGAAGGCACTGAGGAGAAACGGCCTTCCATGCACGCGCTGTCATTTGCTGGCACAGACTTGGGGACGTGGAGGTAGGAAGAGAGCTGCTGTGCATGCCCATGTATTCGTGGACGCGCAGCAGTTCTCAAGGAACGCCGTCAGTCACAGTGAGAATGATCAGTTGGGAAGATCATAACAGTATTGTCAGGATACTTACAAGGACCTGCTCTAATAAGGGAATAGGCTAAATAAACTACACTGATCATGCTGCTCATCTCTTTGTAACTCCCTCCTCATGAATCCAATTTGTACTAGATGTATCTGGTTACATTTTTGAGTTTGACAAACATTAAACTGTCAGAATCTGTGAACTGCTATTTAAACTAGACAGGTGATGTATTTTTATTGTATGTTATCTATGAATATTACATTTTTACAGTGGCTTTGTTGGTCTATAACAACACTTAGTTTATAGTTGTCACAATCAATTTGAAATAAGTAACTGGCTTTATGGCTACAATGATACCTGCTGCTCTGCAATTAGGGATATCCTGAGGCTCTGTAGCTCCTCAGCCTTTCTTCTCTCCTGCAGGTCAATATGCTCAACGAATAACTGTTTTCCATGCTGAAGCGTTTCCTGGAGTTCAGAGATCAAACTATATGTAGCTCCAGGGGGACTTAAAAGGGAGAACAGAGAAAATTGTTAACGCACAAATAAACCTTCAGACAGAGTTGTTTATCATAAATGTGCATGCATATTGCATTTCCATCCACCTAATTTTTTTTATAAAAACATGAAAAATTTCTATTTAAACTATCACAGCACCTCCAGCAGTGCAGCAATCATGTTTTTTTCTTGTGATGAGCTGCTTGCTGCTGATGTATAGAGCATAGTGAATGTATGCAATGAACACAGATCATAGTCTGCTCAGATTGTTAGTCTCACCTCCATGGCAATGTTTCAGTCTTACCACCAGACTCGAGCAGAAGAACACCAGACATCACCACTCGCCTTTCTAAGTTGACCCCCCACCACCACCAAAGCCTTATATTTACCTTTCCCTTCCCCCTCCAAGAAATGTATTGCGTGGCCTACTGGGCACCACACAGCATTTTCTTCAATATCTCCTGTCTGGTCTCTTGCTTTTTCTGCACTGTGTGGCACGTGACATATCCTTCCCTGCATAACACTGGAGGAGAACAGGTAAAGTGCTATGCACAAGACATTGGCAGGTCATGTGACTGGGATATCCCCCTTCCGGTACTTTCTTTTTTTCCCCACTCAATAAAATAAATGGAGCTTTACAGTCATAAGGAAGCACATTGGATGGCACATTTGTAAAGCACAATTCTATGCTTTAAAATAATCTTAAAGCTGTGGTATTTATATGCTTAATAAATTGGGTCCCTAAGCCCTTTCCTCTTTCATTTAGCTGTCAAAAGGGGTGAGGCATAGCATCAGGAGTTAAAACAATCTCAACTTGTTTCACAAAAGGACAGGCAATATGCATACTTTAAATGTAATGTGATCCTAGTATTTTTTTCCTTAAAGCAGTGCAAACAATAAAAATTCCTCTAATCTAGTTATGTATTAAAAAAACAACAAGTAGCAGAACTCAATCCGTGTTAATATTGGCTTTTTGTAATCCCTGTAGCGTAGCATTCCTAATGACAGAGGGAGGGACAGTGATAACAGACAAATACAACTCTATCCCTTTGCGAATTGCCATCAGTCTAACATTATGAATACGTACAGCTGGGAAGAGCGTAGGGATAATGTCATCAGTGTGCTGCTTCTCTTTCATGCTCCAATCAGAAGGTTGAGCTAAGCAAGGTGGCTAAGGAAGCAAAGCCTACAAGAGTCTACAATAATGCACATGAAAGACATTCAAGTAAGTTAGAACATACACTCACTGGCCACTTTATTAGGTACACCTTGCTAGTAACCGATTTAACCCCCTTTTGACGTCAGAACTGTGTTAATTCTTTGCGGCCTAGATTCAACAAGATGCTGGAAACATTCCTGAGAGTTTGGTCCATATTAACATAATAGCATCAGGCAGTTGCAGCAGATTTTTCAGCTGCACATCAATGATGCGATTCTCCCTTTCCACCACATCCCAAAGGTGCTCTACTGGATTGAGATCTGGTGACTGTGGATGCTATTTGAACTCATCAGCTGGAACTAGTCTGGCATTCTACTCTGACGTCTGGCATCAATAAGGCATTTTCACCCATAGAACTGCTGCTAACTGGATATTTTCTTTTATAAGACTCTATGAACCCTAGAGATGGTTGTGCGTTAAGATCCCAGTAGATCAGCAGTTGCTGAAATACTCAGACAAGTCCGTCTAGCAACAACAACCATGCCATGTTCAAAGTCACTTGAATCACCTTTCTTCCCCATTCTGATGTTTGTCTGGCACAAACAACTATGCCACATTCAAAGTCTCTTAAATCACCTTTCTTCTTAATTCTAATGCCCGTCTGGCATGATGCCCGTCTTGCACTAACAACCATGCCACGTTCAAAGTCTCCTAAATCACCTTTCTTCCCCATTCTGCTCGGTTTGAACTTCAGCAGATCATCTTGACCATGTCTACATGCCTAAATGCAATACGTTAGTGCCATTGCAATAACAAACAGTTGAACAGATGTACCTAATAAAGTGGCCAGTGAGTGTATATGTGGTGCCGATCCAGCTGCTGCCATCGGTGGGGAGAAGAGCAGCTGTCAGGCGGCTGAGTGGGGCAGTGCAGGGAGGAGACAGCTGTCAGGACGCCGAGCAAGGCGGTGCAGGAGGGGAGCTCGGCCTCCTATGACAGGCAGAGCAGTCAGGATGGAGAGCGGAGCACAAACACTCAGCGATCAGTACCGATCGTTGAGTGTTTGTACATAAATGAAGACAAAGTAAGCTTACTGTGTCCCCAGTTATGAATGAACAGGAAGTGCTCTACATTACTTCCTGTTTATTCATGATTGTGGATAAGTAACTGATACTATCTCCACAGTCTATCATTGGACAGGAGCACTCAATATAGAGGCTTCCTGTTCATTCATAACAGGGGCTCCAGAAAAAGAGATCGTGTCCTCAATCTCTTTTTTATTTTAAAAGGGAAATATCAGGGGTCTTTTCAGACCCCTAATATTTCCCCAAAGTCCCTAACTGTAAAGTAAAAAAAAATAATGTAAAACATTTTTAAAAAGTTGGATAAACACACAATATTATTTTTCGTTTCGGTCTAAACGTTTAATTTCAGTGCATCCATAATAGGATCCCTCTAGACTACTTTTAACACTCCTAGTCTGGATAGCTCCCCTTCACTTCTCTGTTGAATTTAATGTTGTATTCACATACTATGAAATATAAGGTCAGGGTCAGCTTCTGGGAAATGCGTTAAAAAAGATTCTAAAATTGTTACAAATATTTTCCAAATATGAGCAGTTATTTCACAAAATTGTCATGAATGACCTAACAGTCTCTTTGGTGTTACAACAAATTTACATGAAGCAGCAATTTGGGGATATGGGGAGCCTTACTTTGTCAGAGATAACAAATATGACACACTTGTAGATAATCAGAGACATCGATACATGCCTCTGCACACCCCTAACTATGTTAGTCCTTTCTATGGTGCCAACATATTCAGCACTGTTAAAAAAAACAACATTCAAACCATATATATAATTACCTACTTTATCAGAAAGAACAACCCCATTAAGCATTATTTGCACCTATGATTGACATGTGACACAACAATATGTTCTATGATTTTAGAAAATGTACCGCGTTTGTGAATAAACCAGCTTTCTACAGCATATACATGGTTATAAATGCCATATATACGTCTATGATTTGTGTGCAGGCCTTACCATTCATAGAGAAGGCGGCTAGAACAATGAAATATTGTAAAATAATGTGTTCAATTTAGCTTAATCCAGGCTGTAAGTTACTCAAGACAATGTAGTAAAAGAGGTGGGAACAGACACAATTTCTGGGAGTGAAAGGAAATAAACTGCAAATGAGCTGCTCTCCAGGGAAAGTGCAAAACAGTGATTTTAGGATTCCTAATAAAAAAAAAAAATCCTGCTCCTAATTACACTGTAATTCATAAAACGTATTCTTAGTAAAGCCAGAAAAGCACAATCAGAGAGGTGATCAATAACTTGAAGGAATCACTTCTCGCAAGTCGTGACCTTTGCCTCATTTTAGAGTTCGGAATAATCTATTATCAGACTGTATACCAAATGTTGTGGCCAACAGCCAGTTTGTTTTCTGTGACATTATGTTTCTTCTGCATGAATGAAGTTCAGTTGCTAGTCAGAAGGTTAATAACGGTGTCTAGGGAAATCCAAGTGAACATTCCCACCACACCCCAGTACCGATGTGATACCACAAATTATTTATCATGCCACTATGTATATGACCTGATTCTACCATTTAGACCCATAGATAAAGTTGTCATCATGTGGTTAGATGGAAAAAGATTAAAGTTTTAAATTGTTTTGCGTCTTCCTTTGTTCTCATATTTACTATTAATGATGCATAATAAGATACACTGCTACTATCATTAGTGGCCCTCACTCATTGCATTTATGAATGTATTTATAGCACTGTGGCTTCTGGTATAAGCAGTTACCAGATACTTTAGGGGAAGAGAAAAAGTTTAGTATCTATGACAATTGTTTAGTAATGCATGCTTGTACCACCGACATAAGGCTTACGGCGGAACACAACCGCTTGCAGGTGGCCACGTCAGTAAGCCTTACGTCGGTGGCTTTCACCATTCTGCTATAAGCTCATGATCACTAAAGCGACCATGAACTTAATACAAAAAGGGTCCCCCTGACGGACCTCTGTAAATTAATAGCCATCATCAGCGGCTGAAAAGCCGCTGATGACAGTTATTAACAAAAATTCCGTCACTGCCGGACGTCACTGCCAGACACCGCAACCCTGCCTCTCCTCCCTGTCTGGAGCCGCTCCAAGCTCCGATCTGTTTCTCCTCCGATCCCCACTGCTCTCACTCCCCTCTCCCCCCACCACCCCCCCCACACATATAAACAATTTTTTTACATAAGTTGCTTATTTACAGTTTTGCGTTACTTCATTTTTTTTTTGAGTTTCGCAAAAAGGCAGAATTTAAAATTTACACATATTTGTTATTTATTAACACAATACAGTTTTATCTTTTAGATTTAGTCAGAAAAAGTATTTTTTTTGTGTGCACTGATACTGATTTTAGGGTTTAAAGGTGTTCTGGAGGTCTTGGCAGCGAAAGGGTTAAAGAGTTCGTAAACCCAAAATCTTAAAGTGACATTAGACTTAGGCGTTAAATCTTAAAAATGCATTCAAGCACCCTAACTATTAACAAAAATGTAGCTTATTTATGTATCAATCAGCTTGAGATCCTCAAATCATCTCTGAATTTGTGCCGACACTGCCCTTCCTTCTGGAGGGTGGCTACTTTTATCCTCATAGTCCCTGTGTGCGTTGTAAAGTAGTCACCGCTCCAAGCTCGCTCCCATGATGGACTACAATCTCACGTTCAGTTTATAAATTTGTTTTGAGATTGGAGTCCATCACAGGAGCAAGCTTGGAATGGTGGCTACTTTACAACACACCCAGGGTAATTTGTTTTGAAGTAATAGTTTATAAAGTGAGTGAGCTTGGAGCAGTGACTACTTTACAACACAAACATGGGAAACAAAAGTAGCCACCCTCCAAAAGGAAGGACAATGTAAGCACAAATTCAGAGATGACTTGATCTACAGCCCAGTGATACACAGATATATCTACCCATGCACCTACTAACATCACATTTTAGAATAGGAAGGGGGGTCCCTACCAGTGAGGGTAACAGCAAAAAGGTGGCATCAATGTAAAATAAAACATTAGCCCACAATTAAAGTTCAGCAAAAATTATGTTTGTTTGTGTTCAGTGAACTTAAGAAGAGATATTGTGCAAACATGACTGAACATAGGATTTGCCGACAATTCTTATTCCTTTTACGTCTCAAAGTCTACTTGTGGTATTTATGTCAAAGGAAAGCCTGGTTTTTGTCAAGTGTCTACAAAAAGCTGGTTCTGTTTCAGAAGGAAATAGCTGAATATGTACATTAGCCAAAAAAAGCCCAACTAGTATAACCTCACACGATTTATAAAATATGTCTTTGGTACTATCTGAAAAACACATTTATGCCAATAATCTGCAGCTTTGTTCATCAAGCAGACAACTCATCAAATATTGCATCCAAAAATTAGACATTTATAGCCAAAATTGGTTAAAAATGTTTCTTGTTTATAGCACAATCCTAGCCTTAGATAAAGGATAATCAAGGCTGCAATAAACATTCAAGCATGTTAAACCCGATCTTTGGGGTAACCTTGATACCTCAAGTTGTTGCCATTACAAATGATTCTTACAGTGAATAAGTCTTATGCTTTTTGTTTGCCTCTCCTTCCTTGAACTTTCTTTTGGTTATGATGTCTGCTCGGTACCATAGGTCATGATACTGTAACCTGCATAATATGATAGTTGTGCTTAATAAACGTTGTAGATGTTTTGTTAATGATATCCCAATCACCTGTATATACTGCAACAATTACTTGTTATGTCCTGCCGGTCTCCGGAAGGGAACTAGATGATCCCGATGGGCTTACTCAGTTTAAATACATAATGCCGGGTAACTTCACAACGGGGTTAGAGATATTCCATCTTCGTTTCTACCCCGGTATTTTATAAGTATTCAGTTGGCCTCCTTTTCCTTCGTTATTTCCCGATCTCTTCCAGACAGACTATGGGCGTCATCGTCCTCGGACGACCAGCCTAAACCCAACCCCCCGCTGGGCGGATACCGGTGACGTACTAGTCTCCGACGGTCCGCAATCCGCTGGGGGGTGTGGTCCCTCGAGGGTCACATGACGGGTCATGACGTCATTACGTCACAGGCTGATTTAGACGCCCGCGTAGGCCATCGTTGATTCAGATGTTCGGTGAGGCATGTAGGGACACACACCGATGGCCTCTTTTGGAATGGAACACAAGGGACACAGTGGATTTGAAAACAGGCTGCCGCCCCTTGGCTATCCTCTAATCCATCTAATATACAGGTACCTTTTTTCCCTCACATGAACCTGATAAACTTGCTATTCACTCTATTGGTAATCACGATTTTCAGAGCACAGGTGCAGCACTGATGAGGTGGCTTGCTGGGCTTCGTTGAACACTAACATTCTTTCGGTGTCTTTTTTCTTGTTTCTGGCAAGTGATTGGTTGTATTAGGGAAGGTATTCCTCTTCTACCTCCCCTTCTTTCTTTTTGAATTTCAGCCCTAGGAAGTTCCTCCTGTATGACATCTATATCTACTTAGGGGATGTCTTTGGCTTTCTCTTCTTTTTCTTTCTTTTTCTCTTTCTCTGCTTGCTCCTGTTTTTTCGTAGATCATGCCGCTTGACATTATATGGGCCTTTTTCATGCCTAGACGCTGTTACCCTAATTCATTCTACTGTCTGGGCGAAATTTTAAACTTCTGAACTGCTGAATACTGCCCTATGGGGCATCGGGTGGCCTCACCTGGGACTGGTAAGACTGGCACCACTATATACATATATTTGAATATTTCTTTGTTTTTTTGTTTTCTTTCTGCTCTCTGCTTGTTGTTATTTGTTTGTGGAAACAATGGCGGATTTTATACTTTGGATTTTTGAGTGCATTATTGTCTATTACGCATATATACTTTCTCATACGATCTATTAGATGCTGATTAGATAACTTATGTGATTGTTCTACATTCTTAATTTAGACCACCTTTAGACATGAAGAAGCGTTGTGATACGCGAAACGCGTTGTCGCTATATTCCACCAGCTCCAACTCCCTGAGTCAAAACTAAGAAACCATACAAAAAATATATATATTTTTTAAAAATCATGTACAATGTTAACCCTATTTGTTAATGGTTGATAAATATCAATCGACGTTAATAGGACAGGAATCCAAAACCACGATGAGTGCTATATAATCATGTTGAACTAATCACAGCTAGCCACAGATGGCGATACACTGAATCCATATCTAACGGATGGTGTCAAATGCCTATAAAGCTAAATCCTCTCGGTTTCTTCAATATTTAAACCCCAACGAATAGCTACAGATTAGCCGTCTAGCCAATTGAAGTGTTGAGACCTACAAATTAACTATACTTATGTATTAACTAGCTAAACTAATTATGTTAATTTGGTCTAAACCAATTAATACTCAGGGCATTGGTGGATATTGGAGGTGTTTCTGCTCCTTTTTTGCTCTTCTTCTTCTACATTGTGATTTACTTTTTTTTAATCATATATTTAATAAAATGTATACATTTTATATAAAAACATTTCTGTTTTTATACTCACTTAGAGTGCCTAAAACCCCCCACCCTACCAAACATTTTCTTTTCTTACAAAACCAAAGATGTGCAGACAACCAGCATCTGCAGAAGAGGGTCAGCAATGGCAGCCTTTGTATTTCTGCCTGAGACTCCACTACTGTGGATCATTCACCTCTGGTTCATTCACAAACCTACGGTACATGGTAAAGTGTATATAGATTGCCTCCTACCTCTTGCCAAATTGTTGTTGAAGGAGCTGTACTTTTTCTGAGAGTTCTTTTTCAACATTCTGCATATGCAACTCAAAGTCTTTAACACTGAGATGCGCTGCATCTTCTTTTTCACATGTAAACTTCTGTGGCAAGGTTTCCTTTTCAAGCTTCTGTTCTCGATCTTCTTCAAGTTTTTGTATAGTAGCTTCATACATCTCTTTCTGTTCCTTTACAGCCTTTTCATGCTGCTCAGTTTGTGTTTCAAGTACTTTCAAAGTGTCTTCTAATTTAGTTTGTAAGACATTTAGTTCTTCTCGAAGCCTACTTTCTCTTTCTAGTGCTTGCTGATGGGCAGTGGTCAAAGTACTACTGTCTCTTTGTAATGATTTGGTTTGCGCTTCGTGACTATACAGCATCTGAGAAATACATTGTTCTTTCTCCATTGTCAATAATATTTTGAGCTCTTCCAGTCCCTGTTCATGTTCCCCTTTCTGATTTTTTATCACATTATTTAAGCGAATAATCTCTTTTTTTAGTATTTCCGTCTCCTCACCAACTTGGTAATTCAAAGTGTCCTGCTGCTGTGCTTTGTTTTCTTCCATTATTAATTTCATTTCATCAACTTCCCCTTCTTTAAGTGCCAACTCCACTTCTAATTTACATCTAATATCAGAAAGTTCTGAAATTCTAAGGTTTAGTTCTTGAAGTTGAAAATCTTTATCCTTGACCACAGCTGCAGAAGATTCCTGCAACTGGCCCACTTTTTGTTTATTTTCTAACTGCAGTTTTTCTATGCAGCATTTATTTTCCACTTTTACATCTTCAAGTTCTTGCGCATGCCTGAGTTGTAAATGATCTTCTAATTCTTTGAGGTGTGTTTGCTCTAAAACTTTGAACTCCTCCTTGAGAAGTCTAAGTTTTTCTTCGTTCTCAGCATGAAGTTTCTTTAAGTCCTCTAAGGTTGTTTCTCGGGACTCTTTAAGCGTTTGCATTTCATACATTTGTTCCCTCATGGCACTTTCCAGATGGATCATTTTCTGATCTCTTTCATTTTGTAAGTGAAGAAAGGTTTCATTTTCACTTTTGACAGCAGCAACCTCCGTTTGTTTAGTTTGCAAATCTTCTTTTAGTCCTGTAATATCATTTTTCAGCTGTTTTATGACTTCCTCGTTTACATTGAGGTCTTCCTTTGACAGCTGCAGTCGCTTTTCATAAGATTTTTCTAAAAGCTGCAATTCCTCAAAATGTTTCTCTTTCAATGCGTTTTCAAGAGAGGCATTAGCATGTTGAACCATTTTTAGGATCTCTGCAGAAACAGATTTAATAGCACTGGCAAATTCACTCTGCTCCTTTTGTACAAGTATTTTTAATTGGCAAAGCTCTTCTCTAAAATTCCGCAAATTGGCTTGCGATTCTTGAGCAACGACTTTGCATCTGTCCACACAAGCTTTCAAAGATATGTTTTCGGCACTGTCGTGTTTACCACCTTTTGTGTTTTGCATACGCCTGCTGTCAATAGCATTTATGACGGATGAATAAAGGGACTCCACCATCATTTCTGGACTTTGTGTGTCGCTAATATTAGGGGACACTGGATTTTCTTCTATAACAAATTCATTAACAGCAGACATAAAGTCAGATTCGGGACTATCCGTTAATGAGTCTAAGTCCAAGGAACCCTGTTTAAGCGATTGCTCAATATGTGGATGGGGAATCGTCTCAAAATCAAATGTATGAGCATCAATGCTATCTGGAGACAACTCTTCTAAAGGTGCTGGAATGGAGACAGATGGACAAATGGGACCCTGAAGACTAAGTGATGGAGGGGATTTGGATGAGGTAGTAGTTGTAGCTTCAGCTGCACTTTCAATCCTTGGTGTAGTGGCAGACTGTGGTGAAACTTGACCATTAGACACCTGAAAATAAAGGCAAGAAAATCAGATAAGATATTGAATGAGTTTAAATTGTAGTGGTTATCAATAAATTGTTACGAGCAAACTATATCACACTGATAAACTTGACACTGCAAGGTACAGCACTGAGACAAGTACAGCAATATACAAGTTTACGACTGCACAAACATCAGGTGTTTCCAATAAGGGTCATTTCATACGTCTGCCATTTGCTACTTTCCTGGTGTGAAAAGCACTTAAGTATAAAAGTGAGGCATGAAACACGTACAAAAAAAAAAGTCGAAGAGGCGAAGCTAGACAAGCTGTGTGAAAAAACAAAACTACAATGCCTTCACCTGCTTTGCTTTCCAGAAGAATGGCACCATCTTTGTTCATGTATCACTCAGAGTCACCAAAATGCTGACTCTGAGTGATAGGCAAAATTATACATAGAAGAGCGCTACCACCTAAAAAATTGTTTAGATGCTAAGCATCCTGTAATGACTAACTGTTTAATTAAATCTAAATGGTCTAAGATCTAAATAAACCCCAAGTCTCTCCAGGCTGCGTCCTCGGCTGGCCGGGCCGAGCCGCGGCTATTAGAGGTCCCTGCTCTAAAAAAGAATTAATTGAAGTGTTTGGGACTTCTTGGTGTTGAGTGTGCGTTATTGTATTTGGAAGAAATGGAAGCTCATAGTTAGCAGAGTTACTAATGTGAGTTTCCTGTGGAGCTATAGTTAGCTCCGATGTTTCTCTTTGATTATCGTGGGGTTGTTTCTGAATTGTTGTGGTTGTAAATGTAACATCTGTACTTTCTGTTAACCTTTCGGGGGAAGGTATGCGGATGGATGTGTTGGTTATACCTCCATCTGAGTAGGTGAGTAAAGAGGGGAGAGTGGAACTCTTTTTAGCTACTGGCTTACTTAGTTTATTCTTTGTTTTCTTCATGATAATTGGCATTGATCTAGAAATAAATTGAAGGGAATCATCATTCCATATAAGTTTGGCCACTCTGGTGGATGGTATTGGATTTAGGGCTAAAAGTGAAATTGGACTGGGAATGAATTGGAGAGACTCCTCATCCCATATAAGTTCGGCCACTCTGGTGGATGGTACTGGGTTTATGGCTAGGAGTGGAATGGGCTTGGGTTGGTGTTTGGAGTGACGCCGAGATGTCTGTTTCCAGCTAAAAACTCTATTGAGGTTATAATCTGCAATGTCTCTGCGGAGTTTCTTGGATTTGGACTTTATAATATTGTGCTCGTGCCCATTAGTTTTATATTCTAGATTAGCTATCCAGGAATTGAACAGACATGAAGTCCCAAAAGAGTCTTGGAAGGTGGTTCGTAATTCCTGTACTGTTCTAGTGGTATGTGCTAATTTGCGTTTTCTCTGGATAATAACAAGTTCAATCCACTTTTTGGTGCAAAACTCCGCCAGGAGGTCCCAATTTGAAGCCAAATCTTGCTCCAGAAAGTCACACGTTTTGTGAATACGGAGTCCTCTCAGAGTAATGCCTAATTCTATATATTTTTCAAGGAACGATATATCCCACCAGTGTTGGCTTTCCAAATTAATTTGAGTCTGTAATTTAAAAAATAATCTACGCATGTTTTGTTCGAAAATGGGGGAATGTGGTGGGGGCTGGTGGCCCTGAATGCGTTTTATCCCAGGGGGATGTCACGGTGGTATAGGCAGTTTTGAAATGTCCGGGTATGGTTTGTTACTAGGGAAAATGCATTTAAAAATGTTTTCTTTTTGAGTGAAAGACATGATGTATCCATAAAATCAATGTGCTGCTGTCACAATAACCCCTGGGTACAAAGACAGTTTGAACAAAAAATGCATGAAAGCGCACAACTGTAATATGGTCAGGTTTCTCACTTGTTAACTATATAGAAAATGGTGTGCAAAAGCTCTTCAACAGACTCTGAGTGATACATGAACAAAGATGGTGCCAACAGAGATGCTGCATTGTAGTTTTGTTTTTTCACACAGCTTGTCTAGATTTGCCTCTTCGACTTTTTTTTTTGGGGGGGGATGCTGGCACACACATGACACAATCATGTAAATCCTTTTGTTCTGTAATTCTTGGCAGTGCTCACAAATGTCTAACACAGACCAGTCTCTGCTGCAACCTCTCACCTTGTGACTTGCTATTAATTTACAATGTGGTTGTCTAACCACCGAGGGAGATAAGACTGAGGAAATTCTTACTCCTGCCTACAACAGACTGATGACAACATTTCAGCCTAGGTACAGTCACTAACTGAAGTTCAATTACAGCTTTTTAATGATAGACGGTGGAACTTTTTTGAAAAAGTATGCTGTTGCTGTATATGGTGACATGTCAGATATATACTCATGTAGACTTCTAACGTTACTGAAAGTGAACACATTAAGAGGGAGAAAGCGCCTATGCTCATGTAGTTTAATGACTGAACACATAAAATATTACACACGAAGTTGGAAGACTAAAACCCTTGTAACATGAACACACAGCTCCAGACACAGGTCATTCAAAACGTCATTGCCCTATTACACAGGTCTACCCAGCAAGTAACATGTGGTATATGTGCGGGATGACAGCAATGCATTTCCAGGGCAAACTCCTTTCAACAGAGCCTGTTGTAGGGGAACCCTGAGCAATGTGTTCATGTTACAAGCATTTCAGTCTTCTGCTTTTGTGAATAACATTTTATTAAAGTTATACTATACAAAAGTATGGTGATCACGTGGTTTAAAAGACCTCCCTGTCTTTGATGCACCTCAGCAAAGTGTAGAGAATTGCGACTGTACATGTGGAGACTCCGTAGAGATTGCCAGTTCCTGAAAATATTTTTGCTTTCTACAGAGAAACAAGTTAAACCTGAAGGGCATTTAAGCTTATGCCCAAGAATATCATATTCCACTTTATCATATTCCACTATATCATATTCCAGGAGTTCCACTTTAAGCAGGACTTGCTGTAATTAAGCAGGGATGTGAAAGGACCCTTAGATGTGCTTCAATTACTTGTCTAATAAAATGTCACAAAGTCACCAAGTTCCAACTGAAATCTCAAACAGGCTTGCCTTCTATGCAAACAAATTCATGTAAAAGAAAGGGTCGCAGATGGGGTTATATATAGGGGTGAGTTCAGAATGGACATATCCAGTGCAACAATGTTCACTTCTAGCCCAAAGAGATAGTTGTACAAGTACTGCTGCCCTTCTTATGCTATGTAGACAAAAAGCACAACTGAGCTTCTATTACTATACAACTGTACTAAAAATAGTTCATATGTATTTCATATAGATTAGCATATTTGAGCACAGCTTATGTTAAGCAGATACTGTGCTTAAAGTAAATGTAAATCCAATTACTAAAATCTTACACATGCTATGCTTTAACATGGTAATGTAATGTCAAAAGTAACTTTTAATATTTTTAAATCAGCAACTTTAAAATAATACTTGGTGTCCTGCCATGAAGGTTCTTGTACAGGCAATTCCTATTCTAGGGCTACAACGCTCTGTCCTTGTCTCCCAGTTGTGCTCCTGTGCTCCCTATATGCCCAACAGTATTCCCATGGAGGTTACAAGTGCCTTTTTTAACATACTTTACACATGTATGGTTCCACTGTTATCACCATCAGAAAACTGACCCTGAGAAATGCCACATAGCCATCACTAGATTGGATGCATGTAAACAGGATGTAAGAGATAAGCAGCTCTGATGCAAATAAAAAAAGGTGAAAACGAGTATTTCCCCAAGAAGAAATAGCAATTGTTTATAATTTTAGCAAGCAATGACATTAGTCATTATTTAAGGGTTATATACTTTAAACTGTCGGCTTTATTACACTACAAATACATGTCACATGTATTCCAAAATACTACACCTTTTGTTCATTTAACAGATCTGTAATAGTCTGAGACATTTCATCCAAACTTTGTGCAGCTTTCACCAGGTTGTGGAGAGCACGGACATGCTGGTGCAGAGGCTCAAAATCACAAAGTAAGGGTACCCTGAGGGGAAAAACACAAAAGATAACCTTACTTCCTTGTGTACAAGAACATTACAAAAATAGATTCCACATTTAGTCCCCATTCACACCAGGGCGTTTGTAACTCTTATTTGTCAGCACGGAAAATCTCCGCACAAGGCCTGTGAAACATGCGCCTCTTTTTGGGGAGATCAGTGCGATGTGACCTTTTTCTTATTCCTAATCGTGCTGATCTGCCCAAAAAATAACCTTGTGTACCTTTTTCCAGCGACCGGCTTTTTTCTCAGTGCAACAGTGTGCTGAGATGTGAACAGGGACTATAGAACTCGATAGGATTTTTGTGCTGAGCTTTTCTGTTCTGAAAAATACAAGCTACAAACGCCCTGGTGTGCACGGGGATTTAAAGTTATCTTTTTAGAAGCTATAAAAGAAGCTACTCATTAGCAATATATGAGGACATCATTATTACTGTGCATGTAATCTGTTTTAAAAGCAAAAATATAGTATCCCTTTGTAGCTGACACATTGCTGCTAAGAGAAGTTACTTTTTTAATCAGTGTAAGCATAAACATTTAAACAATGTTATGAAACACCACTGTACTCAAAATAAGAATGCCCAACTTCATTCTCAGCACGTTTACCAAGACAAAACAATTCTAAAAACATGTGTTCCATTGCTTATCCATAATTTATGGTCATCAATTTCCTATTAATCACAAGTGCTTGTTAGTGGAGAGAAACAAACACGATCAAAATCTTGCCAAAGTCAGTGATTAAATGCCTTTATTGAGCTTTATAATGAATGGACAATTGCATTAATCCCCAAGAGACTTTGCTAGGTAAAATTATTGGAGTTGAAATAGGAATGAACACTGACGAAACAGTAATTTTTTTTCACTATTCTAAAGTGATATGGGATTCAACTTGGTCTGCACAATATTTCAAATTTCAGACATTGTATGTGCTGAGTTTGAATGCAGCCTTAATTTAATAAGATTTATTTTCATCCAGGTCACCACCTGCTTGTTCCGATGACTCACTGTTGCAGCAATATGAAATGTCAATATGAATAGGAGTATGAAAAATGGACTATATTTTGAAAAGAAGCATGAAGTACAAATTTAGGGATTTTTGAAATGTCTGAATCTTGTTAGGTTTTTTTGAAGCAGGCTCCTACAGTAGTTTATTTTCTGAGGGAGAGAGTAAAACTACAAGAGGGGCTTTGAAGGAGGAAACCAATAAAAGCTGGGCCCTATACTAAAAGTATAAAAGTGACACACGAAATCCATAAAAAGAGTTGGGGGAGTGGAGTTAGAACCAAAAGTATAAACTGACACAGAAAATCTATAAAAAGAGTTGGAGAAGTGAAGTTGGAGTGACAGAAGTTCAGCGCAAAAAACAAAAATATATTTTCCTAAGACTAAGTGGTACCTAAAATGAAAAAAGTTACAAGCTTAGTTATAAGTGCCAAGTTAAGGAGTAATTAGCTACCTTCATAACGATATATATAATAGTAATTACACTCATATAAGTAACTATCTCAGTCTGTGTGTGATCCATAAGTGCCTCTATACCTACTTAGGATTTGTATGGATATTCTTGTGGATAAGTACCCAGGCATTTACCTTACAAATAGTGAGGTGCCTACCCCTGGATCTCTCTCTCCCTCCCTCCCTCCCAACCCCTGACCTAAACAATACCTCCCTACACAGATCTGTACTTACGGAGATCCGACAGGGTCCCACTATTGAATACATCTAGCACTGCAATGCTCCCTTGGCAGGGCACACCTGCATATTACAGCCCTATAGACTTCAATGGGGCTGTCTCCCAGCCGGGAGATAGAAGTGGTCAGGAGAGGGAGACTTGCAGCACTTGATGTGATTGTCCCTCGGGTCTGCGAAGGGCAAGAGTGGGATCATTAGGTCAGGAGAATAATTGTAATAAGTGCACTTACACTTTAAGCACGATTATGATTCCAAAACAAGATAAACAAGAAATATGAAAAGTCAAGACATTACCTGAGGAAAAGTTGCACTTCTGGAGGACAAAGTGACTGCAAAAACTGGAGGTCATTTACAGATATATCAGGAAGCTCACTATCAAATTTCCTTGGCTTTCGAGTCTAAATAAGACAAAACAAATCCAAAATAAAATGTATTGAGATTATTATATAGACATTGGTTAGATATGACCTACCTTCCAGTAGTATATTAGAGAATAAATAAATAATTAAAAAAAATAACACAAATTTATGATAAGCTTTTCAATTCTAGGTCTGCTCAGGTGTGTTAGAGTTAGTACCATTTATTGGCTTATGCAATGGGCTGAAAACAAAAGCTTTCAAAACAATTAGTACTCAATCTGAGAAACACACACCAAAAGCAAAAGCTTGTTGTTCACTTCCAAACACATATAAGTGGTATTGGGTTCAGTGTGAATGCAAAGAATACATTTGTATTTCTTGTTCTGTGTACAGCTGTAAGGTTCACAGAGTCAGTAATTTATTATGGCTGACAAACATGCCAAAGTGCTTGGTAAATTAACGTTTCCAAATTACTAAGGTAACCAATAACTGTTATGACTAACACCAAACTATATGAAAGGAGAGACTAAGTAAAAGACAATGGGTAGGCAACTTTGGAACTCCAGCTGTGGTGAAACAACGAACATCATCATGTTCTGCCTCTGGGAGTCATGTCTTGTAGTTCGAAAACAGCTGGAGTATCAAAGTTGCCTAGCTTTGTAATAGACAGTGTTGTACATACACAGAAAGATGAAGGCCAAGAGTCAAGTCCTCGAAAGAGACGATTTCTTAAATAAGATTTCCCTGTAAAGAAAGAAAATTAATTAGAAAATACTGAATAAATCTGATGCCATGGACACATAAATAAAGATCTGTACAGTTTACAAATGCTTATACATCTCAAATGGCTTTTAAAACATCAAATGGCAAGTTAAAAGGAGAACTATGAGATGAGTGATTTCCACTCACCTCATAGTTCTAGCCGACCTGTGACAATGAGATTGTCACAGGTCGGCTCAGTAGATCGGGAGGTGAGCGAACACATACCAGGTTCGCTCACCTCTCGATCCTGTCACGGCTCTCTGCCGTGACAGGGGGAGGGGCTGGATTCCCCTCTCCACGCTCCGATCTGCCAGCACTGACTGGCGGAACGGACAGGGGAGGGGGCGGGTACAGCTGGCTCTGCCTCTAGATAGGCAGAGCCAGCTGTCACTCACGCAGCTGGGCGGATCCCATCATCTACGTCGGGATCTGCTCCGGTGTCTCAGTATATCGTGAGCTATACTGAGCTTAGGGTAACGGGAGGACGCTAGTTTGTGTCCTTCCATTACCCTAAGGAGAACTATGGGGAAAAACACTGACCCCATAGTTCTTCTTTAAATACAAACATGACAAGCAGAACACAGGCAGTTTTTTTATGGTTTTTAATGATGGTTTGAAATGTAATCAGTGTGTGTTACATCTATGATACAGCTTTGATGGAAAGGTTCCTTGATATCGTGAACTCCCCGTGGCTGTTTGATATGCAAATAAAGACCATTAAAGGGTTCCTGGGGCTGGACACTGATCAAAAGGAGATCTGCTAGACTGTCATGTCCTGGGGCAAGCCCGACCCCCTGCTGGTATTTACTGTCCACACCTTTGTCAGCAAGGCATATATGCTGGGATGGGGGTAGGGGCATATGATGGAACCTTCTTCCTGTGTGACACTAATCTAGCTGACCAGCAAGACCTTTGGACAAGACAAGTCTTTCTGAACTCTGCAATCAAGAATGTGATTCGCTGAAACCTGCTGGAGAGGCGTGTCCTGAGAGCAGAGAAAAACCCATGGCATGTGTGACTGAGAGAGAGAGAGAATGGTGTAGCTAGCTGGAGGATCCTTAACCTCAATTCCTATCCCCAATTCCCCTTTCAAATTCCCTTAATTGTAATTATAATGTATGTATATTCCTATTTGTAAATAAACCCGACACTTATTTAAAGATTCAGTTGTTCATCAGTAATTTAAGGCACCCCCAAATCAGAGCACATTCTACAGTGTGCAGCATTGGATATTGATATCAAACCTCCTACTCCCATAATGCTCCAGTTTTGTTAGTAAACAATAGCAGGAGTGAATATTAAGAACAAAGGGGAGGGACCTGTGTCTCTTAATGTTCTACCACATGAAGAACCTTACCGCCGAAGATGGCATCAGAGGACGCCTGAACATCCACCTGGCTGAACCTAATGTGTGAACAGAAGACCAGGTGGCAGCCTTGCAAATCAGGGAAATAGATGTCTGGCCCTGAAAACCCCAAGAAGCACTAACTGATCTAGTGAAGCCTGCTTTCACAAGGAGAGGTGGAACTTTGACCTTAAATCCATAAGCCAGAATGATGAGCTTCCAAATCCACCAGTATATAGTGGAATGAGAAGCAGGTTGCCCTTTGCGGGGACCTACAGGAGTGACAAAAAAGTGTCAGATTGTCTGAAAGAAACTGTATCCAACAGTTAGACTTGAACAGCACATACCACATCCAGCCAGCGGAGGGAAACCTCTATCGCAATGTCCTCTACAGGAACAGTCAATGTCCTGTTAAGACATGAGATGGCTGAATCCACAATAGGGGTGGCCCACTTTTTAAGGGACCCCTCCTCAATAAGGTATTGCTGTCAAAATGATTAGGAGGAGTCAAACATCTTTCAGGGTTAGGCCAGTCACTGTACAAAACTGTTGTAAAAAATGAGTACACAGGACAAGATTTAAGAAGCTGGGGGCTTTTAAGGGAACCCAGGCTGGTAACCTTAGGTGTGGCTAACAGGTTGTTCCAGGTCAAGGCACATGCACACTACATCAATAAGGACCATAACAGTATCCTTAAATCTGAACTCCAGTTTACCCTTTTTCCCTCACTTGTAGCCTGTGTTGAAATGGAGTACTCTCAATTCCCTGCAAACCTGCATTTCTACAGCATAGCCCTTTAAATCTGCAGCAGCTATCTTGAGCTTGCCTTCATTTCCTGTCTCAACAATCTGCATCATGAATCAATCACTTCTCCCCCGATCCGTACTGTCGTTGGCCCCCCTCTCACAGTTATTTGCTTTCTCTGCCATCAATCATTTTATTCCCAAGCTCTAGGAGAGCATCTTAGGCAGAGTCCAGTACACAGGGGCACATTACACATCTAGGTATGGCCTCAAAACTATGCCGAGGATCAGGCGATCCAGAAAACTGCAAAATGAGCCCCAGTGGCTCTAAAGCAGGGGTCTCAAACCTCCGGCCCTCCAGCTGTGGTGAAACTACAAATCCCATGATGCATCTCTCTTTGGGAGTCATGTCTGTGGCTGTGAGAATCTTGCAATGCCTCATGGGATTTGTAGTTCCACCACAGCTGGAGGGCCGGAGGTTTGAGACCCCTGCTCTAAAGCATCTGAAGACAATTGCTAAAAGAAAAAAAAATCTTGATTAAAAAAAGGTAGAAATGGTTTGCGGAGAAGACGTCTATTCTCCTAAACACACCAGCAAAAAACTGAGGTATGCTGGGAATAGGAGAGGTTATAATGACTATGTTTGCCAGTGTTCAGTCTCTTGGAGGCAGCTGCATATAACCAAATGCACTTGAAAAGTCCTGTATCCTTTAATGCATGATTAAGTAAAGCCTCTTTAGGACTTTTCTATGTGATTATTTGCTAAATTGATAGCTAGTTTTAATAAAAGGTTTTAATTTTTTGTAAAGAAGATAAAAGAATATGGTTATAGGAAAACATCCTCCACTTTTCATGATGATGTTTTCTTATTTATAGTTGCATTACTGCTGAGTTTTGGCTACATGAATAGTAGAAGATCTCACAAGGTGGTTGAAGTTCCAGTTGTAATTTGATTTTGCAAAACCCATCCAAGACATTATTTAAAACCTTGATTTTTGATAACATATGGGTGGAAATGCAAATGTAAAATGGTGCCCCCATCTCATTACCCTCTATAGATCCTTTATTTCACTGACCAATATAAGGCATGGAAGGCAGAGATGGGTGGGGCAGAACTTAAATATGGGTATGTGATGGGTGGCGGGCTGAATCAACAATTGGCTTTTTGTTATAACTCTTGGAGATACCAATGGTGTCCGTCCCAGCATTCTTTCTGTGTCCGTCACATTTAACTAGGTCATAATAATAGAGTCATAATCTAATAAGATATTCGCTCACTATAACTGCTAATTCTACACTATGTACAATCTGTCAGGAGAAAGTGGCATAATAATATGGATTTGTAATAGGAGCAGCAGTCGACTGGAACAGTGAATTATGGTGGGATCTCTTGCTACTAATGTTCTCAAAAGCTTTAGAAAACCAATATGTTGAAATGTTGACACCGGCAACCTGGCAACCCGGCAACAATGAAATAACAGTGCTTAGTAGATTTGACGTTTAACTTTGTTTTTTGTCCCCAGGCATATAATCCTGTTTTTTGTCCCCAGAAAAAAAAAAATAGTACATTTCAAGTATATTCCAGCATAAATTAACTACAATCCTAGTGTTAAAACTGTTTCTTTCATGTTTAAAAAGTGTCTAATCACAGAGGTTAGCTGCCAGCAACCACTGTGATTGGCTCCTTGCCTCCGTTCCATGGTGTGCAGCTGCTGATAACAGCCATATAATCATAGAGCTATACTACATACTGGGAGCATGCTCTGAAAAATTGATGAATTCAATACATGATGTACAAACGTGAAAATGAGAGTCAGTGCTGTGAGTCGTTGAGAGGGGCTACATAATAAATATTATACATTACTTACTAAACAATTTCCCAAATGTTTCCCTTTTTGCCTTTTCATTTTCATAAAGCGATTTTCCATCTTTTACTAGAGCATTTGCCCACTGTTAAAGAAGCATACAGAATGGTTACAATGTCAGGCTTCAATCTTTTTACTTAACAAATATAAAATACATTTCTTTCTACTACAGCATATAAAATATCTATTTATAGCAATAGTTATTTAGTTAAGTATTAAGATGATGTCACACTGTTGGAGAGAATCCATACTATACAGCCCCTCCTGAATATGGACATCTATATGCTGCACTTTCTGGCCAATACGTGCCCTCTGATTGAATAGGGATCACGTTGGGGACGGGTTAACCTTGAGTTGAAGAAGTAGAGTCTTAATAGCATGTATTTGAGATAGGGACCTTAGATTGTAAGTTCCTTGAGGGCAGGGACTGATGTGAATGTGCAGTATGTAAGGTGCTATATAAATACCTGTAATAAATATATAAATAAATACATGAAATAATTAAATACTGAAAGCAATATAAAATTGTTTTTGGAAAAAGGAAGAAGTAGCAGGTGTCATGGGAATTCACTTGGGCTGTGCGCACAAATCTCCGTTGCGCTAAGAGGTACGCTTTCGGCATCAAGGTGCGCCAAGCACAAATAATTCCGTTGCGCTTAAAGGAGAACTATGGGGTTAGGGCTTTTCCACATAGTTCTCCTAAGGGTAACGGGAGAACACAAACTTGCGTCCTCCCATCATCCTAAGCTCAGTATATATACTGAGACGCCGCAGCTGAAACGGATCCCGACAATTATGTCTGGATCCGCCCAGCTGCATGAGTGACAGCTGGCTCTGCCTATCACTTAATTTTTGAAAGTCAGAATGGAAAAAAAGATTCACTTATAAAAGTTCCTTTCCTAGTCTGCGCCATTTAGGGGTGATAGTGCTGTGCGAACGGCATTCAAACTATTATAAATTAACCACTAAGATTAATGTTCTCTGCTTTTCCTGTATTTTTAAAAGTGTCTGTGAATTGTGCTAATGCTTGCCATACATATATTTTGTCAGATTCTTTTCCTTAGATTCAATTAGTGAGTATCCAAGATGGTATAAATGAAACAATTGTGTTACTCAACAAGATGTCACCTAACCAGCTTAAAATAATAACTAAACATCTAATTCCCATGGTACAAGTTATTATCTAAAGAAAAATGTATAACAATTATAGTGAAGCCTGTTTCATATATGGCGAACGGTTCTTAGTTGTGCGGCTCCTACAGTTTACTATATCATATAAAAACCTGACTGATAACACATATGAGCCCTTGGAGTCTGTTCTAATCAGAGGGCAACCAGACAATAGTACTGTGCATATCTCTGCTACATGCAAGTGTTTATCTGTGTACCTTCTCTGAATTTCTAAGTGAAGCCACTGCTGCACATTTTACATGTAAATGGTATAGCTTCATACTCTACACTGATGCACTTAATAGTTCCACATTCAAATACTTGGCTCTTGTCTTTCACTGAAAATTAGTTTAACCTACCCAACACTTAACCCATCCTATCCATAACATTTAACTTATTTCTTATAAAGACCATAAACTTCCACCAAAAGTTAAGCAAGCTTTAACCCATGCCATTCCCCCAAGCCAAAAGACATAACATAACCCCCTAAAGTTAGCCCAACCTAAACCCCTAAAATTATCCTAACCTATAAAATCAGCCTTAAAACTAATGACTATTCTTCTAAATACTTTATTCAGTGCCAGGAGAAAATGCTCAATAGTCTTATTTCAAAAGCATGGTGCACTTACTGTAGATTCTGGAGCCAGAAGGAAAGACTCCATTTTCCTTGTCACAAATAAAGACTTTTACCACTCACCTCTCTGTAGTGTTTTACAAACATTTTCCTCCTGACGACCTCAACCACCGCCAAGCAATACATTTGAGGAACTGTACTCAACGCCTCAACTATTTTGACCCTTTCAAGAAGCTCCATTAAAAGTCGGAACAAAGCCTGAATTTTTTCCCCATCTTGGTCAGCATGCAGCATTACAAAGCAGCACCACCTGGAAAGCAAGAAAGACTTCAGTCACAAGATCTATCCATACACAAGTTTTTCTTCAATTTCTGAGCAAGTCTGTGTAACAAGAGGCTTCACTAGGCTCTACACATACATTGTTTATTTAACCATTGTAATAAGGCTGACATAAGACAGAAATGTAATTCACCCCTAAAAGAGCACCCATAACTTTAGGGTTTAATAGTGGATTTGGATGAATATATTATTGTGGATGCAAAAAAAAAAGGTAGGCACCAGAGCACTCAAACAATTCCTGCTTCTCTATTGACCACCTAAAATGAGCATGTTCATCCTAATGACACCATGAATAGAGATGTTTATTAACAACCACTCAGACGACATGGCTCCAAATCAGATAAGCTTTTATTGCTACATATGCAGGGGGACTGATGTTTGAGACACCACAGATGTCACTTCCCCTGCATATGTAGCAATAAATGCTTATCTGATTTGGAGCTATCCCACCTGAGTGATCATCAGTTTTCCCCACACATCCATACATCAATCAAATGGCACATACTCTTGCTATACTGCTCTACATGTTTACTGGCAGCCAACAAACTGGTAAAGTATATCTAAATCCAAACCTTTTTTTCCAGGACAAATAGAGAGGGTTAATAAGACCCCACAAAGATGCTAACCCTTCCATATGCCATCCAAGACATTAAAACAAGTTTTTCCTTTAAAAACACATGTAATTAAAAAAATAAAAAAAACTCTATCCTTTGTGGTAAACCTCTTTAACCTGTATAAAATATTTTTGCATACTGTGCAAGTTATATTTTTAATAAGGCAGGTTTTATGTTGGTATAAAAAACAATTAGGGAATTTATGTGAACAGAAACCTGTATTATACATATAACAATCATTGCAATACATTACAACCACCAAGACACAGAAAAGGGGTGCATAAAATACCAATATATAGTAATTTAACACATTTATGTATTAGTACCAATATAACATATGACATAATAAGAAGGCAGTAAAAGGAAAAAAAGTAGACATTTAAGAGTGTGGCCGTAAATGCAGTTAGAAGTGAAATCCACCATGTACTTCATAACAGAATGTTTCCCACTTTTTAATGACACCTTTAACCACAGTTACATTGTTTATTATATTTAATACTGTTATTAAATAAGTAAAGTTCATGATACTAAATATTAATTTAAAATGGCATCAAGTAAACTGTGCAAAAAATAAGAACACCCTTGGCCTCAGAAGCTGGTATTACCCCCTTACTTCTTGTAGTTTTTTTGCAATGCCTAGCAGTCTCTGACATTGACTCTTATTCTTTTTACTATTCTTCCGTTCCTGTGATACAGATATAAGATATATTTACCGATTCCTCCCCTCGCTATCCTGAATCCTCCCCACTGTCCAAGACCATCCTGCCTGTCACTTAATCCTCCCCTGGGGGCTTGCAGTATTGCTCCCCTCGGTACAGGCTGGGGAAGAGAAGTGGGGATTGGAGGTTTGAAGCGACTATGAGTGTATGGCAAAATTAAGTTGTACTTTAAAAACTGACGTTTGATAAAAAGCAAAAAGTAAGCTGTCAAAACAGCACACAACGGCATAAATAAAGGAACAGTAAGCAAGATGAATGTAATACTTCTAGAAACAGACTTACTTTAGTCGAACTTGTAAATTGTTGGCAAGCTCCTGTTTGGCAGTGGTACATTTCTGCTTGATGTCCAGCAGTTTTCTGTGGTTTGTTAACATAATCATTAATTGATTTGCATGGCTCAAACACAAATCTGGTAACACGGAGGGGTCCTTCAAGTTTTCAGCCCGCTTCTGATTGGCTAAAAATCCCTAAAGTAAAACAATGTTACAAGGTTTTCTTTAGACTAAAACAACACATAAATGGTACAAAAAGTAGGAAATGTGGTATGAAAGAGGTCAAAAGTAGTAAAAATCAAACAAAGGTTGAAACATAGGTAAAAATACTATGCCGGATGTCTGTGCTTACCCAAAGTGCATAGACCACTACCAGCTTCAATATAACTATCTTGACAATATTTAAATCACAAACACCAAAAATATACAGCGCTGAATTAAAAAAAACAAAAACAAAACTATAATCCCTTCTATATCACATGCCATGTGTACACAAATCCATTACCATTTCTATTCCCCTTTCAATGCCTTAAATCAATGTGCATCAAATCATGAAACAGAAAATTTTATAAAATAACATAGTGCACAAATATGTCCTAAGTGCCCAGTATTATGAAATATAAAGTGGCCTTGGCTGTTCCTGATGATGTTTATGATGGGCGAGTTTGAACACACAAACAAGCATCTGCACTTGGAGCACTTGGATTGAGCTTGGGGTAACTAGTGCAGGTTTAGAGCACTATATTCGTGAGTACATAAGTTGTTTTTTTTTAAGCTATTTTAAAATAAAAGGTATTTTATACTATGAGCTTCTCTTTTCACACTCTATGTACTGGATGGTTGATTGTGTGGTGGTACTAAAGAGGAAGTACGGAGTGCTCTCTTTTTTGGATATTACCCAGGTGTTGTTTTAAGGGGTCATACGGCAGCGGGTAAGTGGCTTGCCAAAAGGGTTGGGATTGGACAGAGGAAGACACTTTGGTGGAAGTTCACATGGTCACTTTGGGGTCTATTCACTAAGCTGCCGAAGGATCTAGCTTCAGTAGAACCGAAGGGGTGCTGTACGGGCTATTCACTATAGCCTGCACAGCTCCCAAACGTGGCCGAGCGGCTCAGTCGAGCCGAACGCTAAAAGCCGAAGCTGGACGAGCGGCCGCCCGACAGCCTGATTCTGACAGCTGGGCGGAGCCAGCCGTGATGTTATGGCTGGCTCAGGCCAGACGGCAGCAGAGCCACCGGACAATAGAAAACGATTGGGCGCGGCTAGCTGTCACTGCTAGCTCCACCCAATCGTTTGATTTACTTTTTAAACTTTTTAAACAATTTTTCTGTTCTGCTGGGTCCCTCTGAGGGACCCAGCAGAACAGCCAAGCCGAATGCCGCAGAGCTATTCACTCACTGCTGTGCGGCATCTATAAGAATAGGCCGAACAGCAGTGAGTAGCCTGCCGGAGGTTCGGCTCAGCCGATCCAGATGTTGGATCGGCTGAGTCGAACTCCTTCTGCCCTTAGGGTTGGCCGAACATGGTGAAAAAAAAAGAAAAAGCAGTGTTTCTCTCCAGAGCGCTCGGGAGAGTTTTCTGTCTTTTTTGACGGCAGCAGAGTTGCCGGACAATAGGAAACTATTGGGCGGAGCTAGCTGTCACTGCTAGCTCCGCACAATCGTTTTCTAGCCGAACATGCTGAGCATGTTCGGCCGACCCGAAGCCATGCGAAGCAAGACGATGTACGGCTGATTTCAGCCGATATACGTCTGAAATCAGCCGTACCAGCATGAAGTGAAGTGTTCGGCTCACTTCATTTGGGGTCGGTTGTTCACTCGGCTGCCCTCGGCAGCTTAGTGAATAGACCCGTTTGTGTTTGAAGTGGAATTGTTCACAACCAAGGACACTTTATATTTAATAATATTGGACAGGCAGAAAATATTTGTACACTGTATATTTTTTTATTAGATTTTCTGTTTCATGTTTTTATGCACATTGGTTTAAGGCACTGATGGGGGTATAGAATTGGTAATGGTAAGTGTGTACACATGATTTCCGATAAAGAAGTGGAGGGTTTAATTTTTATATATTTTTATTTTAAAAATCTAGTGCTGTATGTTTTTGTTGTGTTTGTCATACATAGGTAAGCAACATAAATAAAAGCAAAAAGAAAGTTATTTATAGCACCAGAAATGCTATGGATTGAGTTAATTGATTTCCAACTGTTCAGAATATATAATATCAAGAATAACAACTGGTGACCAAGCCTTAGTATAAACCTACCACAAACTCAAACAATTTAACCTAAGATAAAAAAAAAAATACATAAGCAGCGGTGACCTTGAGAGAAAATCACATGTCAACGCAATCAACAAATCCAAAAGATATAGGCAGCTGAATTTAAATTAGAATCTCAGATTTCCCTTCATTTGGTCTTGCAGCCTCCTACCTTGGTCTTTCTGTTGATCCTTTAATATGAATGGAGGCCTTGAGGTGCAGGAGGAAGGAGCTAAGCTTGACTATAGAGGATAACAGGTCTGTATATCGCATCAGATATATATCTCTAGTTCATTTAGACATGCAGTTTTCACAGAAGGTAACTTCTGGCTATGCCTTTATTCAACACACAAACTCGCATATCAAATGACACAATGAGTGGTTACTTTGTGTACCACTTACAGTTTATTGTACTGAGTGAAAATAGTTGTGGGCTTAAAAAAAATAAATCATACACTATATTCAACCAGGCTGAACTATCTAACAATTTGTCGAATGTCCAGTGCAAGCATTTCAATAAAGCATTCTTCCTTATTTCAAAATATTTCACTTTTAAGTGTGGCATCTATTTAGTCTATGATAAACCCAGGATATCATTTGCTTTTGTGTAGTTTCAGTGTTGGGTTGGTGAATGCATCCACTGCTGCAATACAGTCTATTTTAATGCCAATTCTTTTAAAAGATGGAAAAAAGGAAAAGGTGATTTTTGTTTTTTAGCTAGGATACTTTACAAGAAGCAAACTATGTGTCTGAAAATATTAAATCGCTATATATCACTCTCATTCTGAAAATTATATTTGTTGCTAAATACTAAAACAAATCTGCATTTGAAATTTCCAATTTTAAAGTTTGCAGTTGTTGAACAGCCGGGAGCTCTGAAGAGCAGTAACGTCACAGCAAAGAGAGAGAGCAAAGGCTCGAGGTCACAAAACTGTTTTCCTTTCATGTAACAATGCAGGCATTCTTTATCTGTCACAGTAAGTCTAGACATCTTCTCACGAAAACTCACACAATGACTCGTAATTTTTAGTGGCAGTGAAAGTGATTAAAATTAACTCCAGATAAATTTACATATTTTACACCTGAAACATGAGAATGCCTAAACATTTGTAATTGCAACAATTTTCTGGCCGATGTCCTTTACTTTCATTTAAAATGTGCTAAAATGTGCATTGATCAAGTGTACAAAAAAATTGGCTCTGGCAGTATGTATGTCTTTCTCTTGTGTTATTTCAAGAAGTCTAATTAGCCCTCCTAGTTGTTATGTTGGTGCTACATATTGAGTAGT
The DNA here is from genome assembly GCF_000935625.1 of Nanorana parkeri. Taxonomy (NCBI): domain Eukaryota; kingdom Metazoa; phylum Chordata; class Amphibia; order Anura; family Dicroglossidae; genus Nanorana; species Nanorana parkeri. The sequence goes on from NW_017307839.1 coordinate 108,181, forward strand.
CTCTATGTTTTTGTTTTTTTTGTATATTCTTTATTTCAAGATTTTTCAATACAATATACATAGCAATAGGAAATAGAAAAAAAAGGGTATTAGAAAAAACACACCTGGAAACATACCACAGTACAATTAGGAGCATATAAAAGTAAAGGGACCTGAGGATGGAAAGATCTTCCCCTACAAAGATCAGCTCAAGGAGAACCTCCTATAAGTGCTCCCAGGAAGGGCCCCAGGGCTGAGTGAATCAATCATCGTTGACCTATGTCTGGAGGAGATTATACGTCTCTATGTTTTAGAGAAAAGGAAAGGGAATTGGTTTGTGTAGTTTAGCAACCACTAGGTCTGACACCACTCAAAGATGCTGTGTGTTGTCAGCCTATGAGAGAATGGAGTGCATTTCTGGCAGATCAACATATACTGTTTTGTACTGTTAGGTCTTTCAATGAATAAAACATTGGGAAATGTACATGCATTGAACATGTACTGATTTTTTTAATTTTGCCCTGACATATACTGTACATTGAAACCTTGGTTCTCAACTGGTGGGGCTTGACCCAAAAGTGGGTCGTGACCCCGCGTTTAGTGGGTCACTGCATGCCTTCTACTTTTCTAGGTGAGAGGCTCTTCAGCCTTCCCCTAGCACAGCACTGTCAGTTCTCGCACCGAGCAGCCATTTCAAATATGCTGCCCGGCGCCAAGTGTCAGCTTGAGGTGTGATGGCATGGGGCTATAGCCGTGAGGGAGCTCCATCCATACATGCAATGTTTACAGCTCCCTAACGTGTCCTGTAGAGGTGCCTGGACCGAATTGACATTACATTCTGGCTCCCGGAACCACTAAAGGCGCGCATGGGAGTTGTACAAGCAATGCACATATGGATAAAGCTCCATCACAGCACAGCAGCCCACACTGGACCCCAGCCTGAGGATCCACTTCAGTTCTCATAAGATAGGGAGACTGAGTGTATCTTAAAAAAAAAAAAAAATGTTTTTGGAGTGTATATGTGTGTCTGAGAATGTCTTCAAGTGTGTGAGATTGTGCTTGTGGTTATATGTGTCTGTCAGTGGTTTTGAGGGCCGGTTCACACTAGTACAGTCCCATGCGATTAACACAAATGTACCACGCAATCGCACCTACCATGCGTTGAGTTGTGGGAGGTGCGTTGCATTGCTATTCGTTTGAATGGCATCCCAAACCTACCTCCCACCCGCAGTTTCATCACCTTTACTGGAATGCACGGTACCACAATGCTGTGCGTTCTATTGCAGTGCGACTGGGGTCGCGCCTTAATGATTGAGGACAAATGTGGGCCCTGAGGTTACACAGGTTGAGAACCACTTCTTTAAAACACATGATTCAAGCCACCAGCAGCCACAAAGGAAATTAAGTATCAGTTATGGCTTGCATATACCTTTACTGTAAACCAAGGAACAATTTGTTTGGTGCGAAACAATGGGAATATGCATGGCCAACAATGGCTAGCATGAGGAAAGAAGATTCAGGGAATGCACTCTATATCTCTCATATAAAGTATATTGAATACACACCATCATTTGATTTATATTGTACTGGTCATGAAGCTGACTAGCAACAAGTTCAGCACAATGCTATCTGTAACATAAACCACGCAGTGGGATCTCGCATCAAATCCAGCTATGGTAATATAGTTCACAGGGAAGACAGCAGATGGAACCTTGTCCAAGTACATGACAGACCTTATTTTCTATACTATTCTACAGAGAAAATGTACCAAGCACCTTCTATGTGCTCACATAAACATCAAAGTAGAATTCCACAACAAAATCTACACATCAATAATGTGGTTTAAGTCCTAGCCTCAGATCTTATATATAAGATCTATTTTCCATTGTAAGAACATGAAAGTATGCAGGAGCATGTCCTGTACCTGGAAGCATCATTTGTGTATCATCTGACACTGTCAAATTGATGTTTTTTCAAACAATCTATTCTGTAGACAAGATTCTTACTGTGGAATGATCTTTCATTTGAAAAATTTGGCAAGCCGTTTCTGTTTATGGGTAGCACAAGAAATGCTGATTTGTTCCCACAGATTACTGTACTATGGCCTTAAAATAGTAAGTCAAAATACAGATATTTCACTTACTGTTTTCCTGAATCACCGCACCAGGAAGATACATTGGTGAGATCTTACCATAAGCAATTTTCTGCCACCTCAGGTGACAGAGAATCACTCCTTTTGTCACAACTAAAGGAGTTTCAGTTCTCTTGTTGCACTCCCAGAGCAACCCTAAAGTGGAATATAGTTATGCAATCCAGCACATCAGGTACTTTTCCAGTTTTGCTGATTCCAGGAAAGGTGCTCCAATATGTAGGGACTTCCTTGATTAGGTGGCTTGAGGGCCTCCACCTCCTAAGCCCCACTATTGGCCAGTGCATTTGACCATTGCAATTATGCTTCAATAGCAAAGTGTATTTCCACTTACGTGGCCAAATTTGGATATCTATTTTATATTTGTTACATGTTCCCATTCACGTAGCATAAGATAAAAAATATTTAACAAATGCTTCATGCAGCTTAAATTGCTTTTACTTGGGAGTTACAGATTCTACTTGCTTTTCCTTCTTTGTAATGTTAGGAGGGGCTGTGAGGGGTTAAAGGATTACAACCCTGACTTATGCATTCAATTGTTAATGAAGGTGGATTTTGTGTGATGCCAGCACTCTAGCAGGATAGAATATTCAATTTCTGGGTTACTTTAAAAAGAACCTCTGATGAAGGAAACACCAATGATGCCGTTGATGACCCTTGTTCAAAAAATGTTGATTGTGCAGACCATCTGCTTTCACCACCGGATCAGCATGAGAGTCAGACAGATAACATTTTTAGAACTTAGTGGACTGGGAATAGAAGTACTTATTACTACTTTCTTCCAAGAGAAAGAATGAGAATGCAATGGCTATAGCAACCCTTAGGAAGCCAGCTGCAGTGGTCTTTACAGTAGGATGCCCAGGTTATTTATAGTTACATCGTATTTGAGGTTGAATAAAAACACAGGTCCATCAAGTTTAACCTTTGTGTGTCTGTGTGTGATTGTGCACGTGTGTGTGTGTGTGTGTGTGTGTGTGTACACGAGTCCCTGTGTGACGTTGTTTTAAGTGTACCAGTACCCCTGTATGTTACAGTCTCTGAGGAAGTTATCTAAATGCTGCTGCTGCTGATACCATTTATGGTGGCAGCGGGTTCCAGACTCCAAACTGAAAAAGAGCCCCTACGCCCCTTGTGGTTAAATCTTTTCTCCACCAGTTTTCGGTGGTGGCTTCTAGTCTTTGTTATGGAGTTTACTGTAAAATGTTTGTTGCTGATGTTGCCATCACCACTTAAAATTTTGTACATCAAAATCATGTCCTCTTTTAAGCTCCTCACTTATGACATGGACAGGTCAAGCAATCTACCAACAACTACCCAAAATGGTAATAACAGCTGGATGGGAAGGCCATTTCAACAAGATCTACGTTCCATTAAAAAAAGTGTGTCCACAAGAACTCTATGAAGTGAATTTTCCATTATTTATGTATCCAGTTACAGGAACATAGAGTATCTGCAAAACTTTATTCAGCAATACCACCTGCTGGACAAAGCTGACAATCTCATAAGCATTCCAGTGCCCATGCAGAGATCGTAATCCCTAAAGTTTGTGACAGAGTCAGTTGTTTACATACTTCTAGCGCTCACTGTAAAAATGATCATATTACGTCGTGCCTAATGGAAAATAATCAAAATACTTTCCACCTGTGATTTATCAAGTTGAGCCAAGGCAGAAGATCATATAGCAGTTATTTGTGCATGGCCTTGTGCCAAGTAGCTACTGCTTATTTTCAGTTCCATCCATACACTTAAATGTTATTTTCTACTACTTAACTAAAATAGTGACACTCGTTTCCAAAGGTTAACAATGTTATGTGAAATGCATGTACCAACCATCAAAAAAAGGCAAGCTTTAGATTCAAATAAGCCGTGATTTATTTATTTTTGTTTTCTTTAAATTACTTATTGAAAGGCAAAAAGGCAGGAACTGCATAATAGAAGGCTTTGTGAGAGATATAAAAGTTTATGCTCTCCACCCTCTCAAGTTGCTTAAAGCAGACCAAATTTTGACTTTAAAGGCCAGCTCACACCATATGCGCTGGGTAGCCTTGCCCATGGCAGGCTGAACGCATAGAACTATTTGCTATGAAGTCAGTTTACACCACTGCTGTTCAGAAGTTTTACTTAGCATCACTGCTCACTTGTCATTTACCACGTCCAACCTACTTCACTCAGTCACCACTACAACACTATGTACAATGTCTGTTTACATAGGGAAAGGTCCAGCTGAATCATGGGGGAACCTTTTTTTCCTCAGACTGGACTCGAGTATGAGAAGAACTTGCAGCTTCCCATGTGGCCTCTTCTAGCTTTATCACCAGTCAGTAATTCAGCATCACCACATAACTGGTTAACTGTCCAATGGCAGGTAGCACTGGAAGCTGTAAAGCTAAACCAAGAATAAATGGAGTCAACTTTCTGACTGTACAGTGTGGCAAACACATGAGAAGCACAAGACTGTCTGAACATAAATACAAATGCAATGCCAGACACGTTAGTACACATGTACTGTATGTATTTCAGTTGTGTATTTAGCACATCAAAGTACACTGATGAAATACCAATAAGGGAGTAGTTTTACATGCAAAAAGATTTGACATTTGACAGCCTTGACATTTCCACAGCTTTGTCAGTTAGCAAAGCCAAAAGGGTGACACCAATTCCTACGTTATTACAGTTATGAAAAACAGCAGTATCCTTTCTGCACCCCCAGCCTGCTGATAGGACAGTGAAGGAGCAGCAACATTATCCCTCGGTTCACTCTACACTCTCCTCCTTTCAGCTTGCTTCCTGGCACCCACTGCTACCACTACCTCTCCCAGTCTGAGTGCTACTGTGCTGGGCTTAAATAAGGCTGATACCGAGTCAAATGCAGCTAAAAAGCTGTATTTACAAAAACATTTACATAATTATTTATTAATGAATGCATAGCCACATTAATTTGTGTGTTTTATATCTGCCTGGAGTTTAGCTTTAAGTCTGTAGTATGTATAAGACTGCTTCATACATCAGGGCAACATACTCAGTTAATGCACAAAGCATGAAATGAGATAAAGCACAGTGAAGTGAACGCAAATATCAAATCATGTGCAAAAGTAGCTTCTTTTTTTGTCTAACCCTTTGCACATGATTAGTTTTGGATAGACCAGGGAAAGATTAGCTCTCTCAGGTTTTATTACCATCAAGCTCTCCATTAGAGAGGAAAAGTCTGTATCAGGGAAACAGACAACAATAAATAGCTGATAAAGGTTCTGCAATTCCCCAACTCAACTAAAAAAAAAAAAAAATATCTTTCTGTCTGTGTTGCTGTTAGAGAGATTTCTGGGGACAACCTTTTTAAGGAATCACAGAGAGTTAGACAGCAGTAAAACCTGACCGGAGTTCTAATCTATCCTCACACTATTCAAAATAAAAAAAAATGGCTTTATATACATTTTCATTAACCCCCATTTCACTCTTAGGACCCTTTCATGCGGGCAGCCTGTCAGTTTTTCAGGTGGACCTATTTGCTAGTCTCTGGCTAGGTCCAGAAAAACAAACGGTCCATTTTGACGGACCTGATCTTGCCGAATTGGAAGTATTCTGATGTAAACGGACACATGTCCGTTTACATTCGAGTCCCTATAGACCGACACGGGGTTCAGCAAAAATTGGACGGACATGGATGTCACAGCGGTAACATCCAATCCGTACTGCTTCTGAGCAGGAGAGGATCCGTGCGCTAATCAGCCCAATCGAAAGGGCCGTTAAGTAAATAAGACCCTATTGTTTTTTTATAAAACATTTTGTTTTTCCAAGGCTTTACAACAGATTGTGGACAATGTGGACAACCTGTGGACAAACTGTTCTGTAAGTTGTTTTTTTTTGTGAATTCAGGTATACAGACAGACAATGCCAAAGCCACAGGCCTGTACTATACCTGCTAATCTCAGCTGGTGGTTTGATTTAATGTCTGTATGTTCCTTAAAATGATATACACCCTAATAAGCACAGAGGCTGCACTATAATAAAATGTAAGACACCACTTTATCCTTATAAAGTTATTGGAAATACAAATTCTCAGCAATTACATTCATCTGTTTTCATTATCAGGCAACAGAAGTCTAAATCATATTAAAAAAGTTAAATATTTAATGTCAAGGAAAAATAAAATGAATGGTTGTCTAAACGAATAAGAAGTACGATGAGTAATACAGTAAACATTTAATACAGCTCATACATCATGATTTGACGTCACTGAAGGATAATCTAGGTGCACTTTACTCTTTTTGACTGAATTCTTACATTATCCTGTTCTAGAATAGATTTATTTATTATACAGGGCTCCTTGTTTGATGAATTTATAGTGTGACAGAGGGAGGGAGCTACCACTTACTGCCAGTAACATAGAAAAATTGAATAATTGAATGATCTGTAATTTAAATGTGCATCAATCCGTGTTCAGAAAAGAACAGACAGCAGCTTGCTTTGGATAACCTGCTATTCCAACTTGAATTAAAATCAAGTCTAAATAGTTTACTATAAAATATAGAATGTTATGCATTATTATTATTATTAGATGTTTGTATGCCAGGCTGAAAAGATCCCAGTTATCAATTTGCTACCTCCAATATCATAGTTACACAGCTGATAAAGTTGAAAAAAGACACAGCTCCATCAAGTTCCAGGCGGTATGTGTGTGAGTATGTGTTAAATGTGTTTGAAAAACAGTCCTACAAGCATATGCCAATTTGCAGTAAGAGGATATTCTTTTTTCTCTCTTTGTCTCCCTCCTGACCCAATATTGGCAATCAGATAAATCACTGAATAAACCTCCCTTCAAATTAAAGAATTCCCATAGCCCTTCATATGCTTTCTATGGATTGGTGACCAAAACTGAACTGCATATTGAAGACAAGGCCGATCAGTGTTTTAAACAGATTAAGAACTATGGGTTTATCTCTTGAATATATGCCTTTTTTAATAGAAGAGAGTATTCTGCTAGCTTTGTAAGTTGTAGATCCGCAATGCATGCTGTTGCTTATCTATTGTTCAACAAGGACACCCAAATCCTTTTCCTTATATGATTTACCCAGATGAGCCCTATGTTACTTGCATATTTCTAACACTCAAGTGCATAACTTTACACTTTACATGCAAAGTGAGTAAGCAGAAGAAAAATCTAAATCAAATCAATATTTGGTGTGACGGCCCTTTGGCTCCAAACCAGCATCACTTCTTATACTTGTACAAATTAGAGTAAGGTGTATGATTAACCAATTATATCAAGCAGGTGCTAATGATCATCAATTTTATATTAACGTTGAAACACAGTCTAAACTGAAACAGAAACAGCTGTGTAGGAAGCGTAAAACGGGGTGAGGAACAGCCAAACTCTGCTACTAAGGTGAGGTTGTGGAAGACAGTTTCATGTCACAGGTCATACACAATGGCAAGACTCAGCACAGCAACAAGACACAAGGTAGTTATACTGGTCTACAAGGGCTCTCCCAGGCAAATATTTCAAAGCAGACTGGGATTTCAAGATGTGCTGTTCAAGCTCCTTTCAAGAAGCACAAAGAAATGGGCAACGTTGAGGACTGTAGACGCAGTGGTCGGCCAAGGAAACTTAATGCAGCAGATGAAAGACACATCATGCTTACTTCCTTTTCTCATTGGAAGAAATCCAGCAGTGCATTCAGCATCAACTTGGCGGAAACCAGTGGGACCCAGGTACACCCATTTGCCACCTGGAGAAGTCTGGCCAGAAGTGGTGTTCATGGAAGAATTGCAGCTAAAAAGCCATACTTCAGACATGGAAACATGGCTAAGCGACTCAACTATGCACGAAAACATAAGAACTGGGTTGCAGAAAAATGGCAGCAGGTGCTCTGGACTGATGAGTCAAAATTTAACATATTTGGCTGTAGCAGGAGGTAGTTTGTTCGCCGAAGGGCTGGAGAGCAATAATGAGCCTCTGAAGTCAACAGTGAAGCATGGTGGAGGTTCTTTGCATGTCTGGGGCTGCATTTCTGCCAACGGAGTTGGAGATTTGGTCAGGATCAATGGTGTCCGAAATGCTGACAAATACTAGCAGATATTTAACCATTACGCCATACCATTAGGGAGGCGTGTGATTGGCTCCAAACTTATTCTGCAGCAGGACAATGACCCCAAACATACAGCCAATGTCATTAAGAACTATCTTCAGTATAAAGAAGAACAAGGAGTCCTGGAATTGATGGTTTGGCCCCCACAGTGCCCTGATCTCAACATCAACTCTGTCTGGGATTACATGAAGAGACAGAAGGATTTGAGGCAGCCTACATCCAGATTTGTGGTTAGTTCTCCATGATGTTTGGGACAACCTACCTGCCGAGTTCCTTTAAAAACTGTGTTCAAGTGTACCTAGAAGAATTGAAGCTGCTTTGAAGGAAAAGGTGGTCACACCAAATATTGATTTAATTTGGATATATCTTCTGTTCATTTACTTTCCATTTTGTTAATTGATAAAAAAGAAACTAATAACACTTTAATTTCTGAAAGCATTCTTACTTTACAACATTTCTTCACACCTGTCTAAAACCTTTTTCATAGTACTGTATATCTACAACTTAAAAGGTACAGTGCACTGCTGTGTACATTCTAAACCTTCAGCACAGAGGACTTGATAAAGGCAGTTCTGCAAGCTAATGTTGTGCCGCAATAGGCTTATCAGCAGAACCTGGCAAAACAGCAAGAAGCTAATATGATGGTTAGCTGCCCAGCAGCAACGTGGCAATGCAAATCAGCCACATGCTAATAAAACTCACTAAGAAACTATTAGATTGTTGGCTGCCCAGCAGTAACATGCCAATGCAAATCAGCCACAGGCTAATGCAACTCAGCAAGAAAGTAACGGACTGTTGGCTGCCTAGATGGCAAGAATAGAGGCTCAGGCAATTGTGGTGGCCCAGGCCACTGATGCTCTGGTGTCTGCTTTGGTCCAGGCCTTAACATAAGTAGTGCAGTGCACTGAGGCTCAGGTGACAGTTCGGCCCAGGCAGTAGAGAAAGACCTACAGGCCTTAAAAGATGTGGTTCTTTCCAGTATGTTTCATGCCCTTTGGCATATGCCCCATACAATTACGAGAATGGATTTCTTTTTACTATAATGTTCCTTGTTGGTCTATGTTAAAGGCAGGCTGAAAAACTTCTAAAACGCTCAGAATACCTTTTTCATTTATAGTTTTTAAATATTCATGCAAGAAGCAACCATATTTGTTTATTGTGCAGGCTTTGCTTCCTGCAGAAGAATGCTGCCAAGAATGTGCAAATCTATATAATAAACCCCAATGACTGAAACCAAGAGGTTATGTAGAAAGCTAACTGAGCTTATCCTAGTGGTCCATTAGCACAGATGATAATTATATTTCTTGTTATACAGAAAACCAAATGAGGGAGCATTTACAAATCAGTATATTTAATTCAACAAATCAAAAAAATGTGTAACTGTCAAAAAAAATTTGTAACATTGTTAACATCATGTCAAACTGACTTTCAAGTTAATACAATAAATTATTCGGTATTGGCCATCCACGAGGATTGGTAGATTCCAGATAAATGTAGTTTCTGGTTGCTTGAGCATTACTATTAAAAATAGGTCTAACTAATGCCATACCCCATACTATACCATAACATAAACTCTGTATTGACTTCAAATTAATATTGAAATGCAATAATCAAAAGCAAATGAAGACAAATGGGCACAGGATCCTTTCCAGGATAATACATGCCGCAGATCAGCAGAACAGGACAGGGGACAGAACTCTCATATGGTTAGATGAGAGTTCTGTTTAGTTGAATACCGGATAACAGAGAGTTTACTGTATTACAATGTTAACTTAAAATGTATAAAAGAGTGGAGATCTGCATTAAAAGTAAAAAATGACAAAATATAATCTGGTGTTAGGTATAATCTGGTGTTAGTATTTCCTTTAGGAATTCGACATAATTAGTTTGTGTGGCTGTAGTGCAGCTTGGGAAAACATATTGATGTAACCTATAAGATGGAATGGCAAGGTCGGGCAGAAGTCTACTCTAGTATTACATGGCTAAAGTTTCAACAGAAAAAAAAGATGATGTATGACTACAGAAATGGGATCCGAGTACCGAGGCCACTGATATTTCTTCTTACACAAGACTTGCTTAATGAATGGAACTTGGCTCAGCATGCCTCAACCATGACTTCAGTATTACATGAATAAAATGTTTCATCAGTAAAGAAGTTCAGAATAAAGAAGAGAGAGCAGAATGCTCAGCAGGTAATCTTTAGTGAATAAAAATATTCAAGATTCAGCGTTTACAGAGCACAGCATAAAGCAATTAGATTAAATGCACGGAGTAGCAAGAATTTTTTTGGCCCAAACCAGGTCATTACAAGATAAGGCACTTTACAAGGTAACAGAAGATGGAAAAGGAACAGCAGTTAATGAGGTATAAGCTGTCTGTATTTGAACGCTTCGAAAGATGACTGCTGCTGTTCGACCAGTTCTCGCCCTAACAATCATTAGTTCTACAGAGAGTAGATTCTTCACCTTACAAATGTATAATCAACTTACAATGTAGAGATAGGATTACATCTGAAACCTATGATGAAATTGCCATTTTATTAATAAAATTAATGGAATGAAACAAATGCAGCGTAACTAATATTATTATCATAAAGCTATCCTAAAAGAAAGTGCACTTTCATTAAAAGCTCTCAAACTCTTCTTAACACAACTGTCATTTAAAGAACTCTGGGCATATTAAAAATGTATTTTGTAGTGGGGCTACCCCTGCACTGCAAGAGTTGAGTGCTTGTTTTGGTCTAGGGTCTTAAATAAAAAAAATAAAAAGATAAACTCACCTGATTCATGCAGCCTTTTCTCCCCCAGGCTCCGGCAGTCTAAGGACCCATGACATAATCATGTCTCTTGCACTGGATGTGAGGATGCTGTGGGACATTGCACAGTCAGAGTGGAGGGGGAGAGGCGAGCGGGCACTGCTGCGAGACTGAGGATCAGGTGAGAATATCTTCTTTATTTTAGACCCTAGACCAAAACGAGCACTTATACTTTGCAGTATGGGGGTAGGCCCACTGCAAGGCTTAATTTTGTACATGCCCAGGGTTCTTCTTTTAACCTCAGACCCCAGGTGCACATATAGACATCTGTGGCAGTCTATATACAGAACCCTTCAATGGCAAGGCTAAAACTTGTAAACAGAGTACCCCTTTTAGACAAAGCACCCAATTTAATGGCTACCTCAATCCTGTAGACAAAACATCTCTTAAATAACAGAGTGCAATCTTGTAGACAAAGCACCACCTAATAGTAGATCTCAATCCTGTAGGCAGAGCTTAAAGGAGAACTATGAGGTGAGGGATTTACACTCATCCTCATAGTTAGAGCCGACATGTGACATTGAAACTGTCACATGACAGCTCTATTGATCGGGAAGTGAGCAAACACATACCGTTGCTCGCTCATTTCCCAATCATCTCCCTGCAGAGAGCAGTGACTGTCATTCACCGCTCCCCTCTCCGATCCTCCAACACTGGTATATGGACATAGTATATGTCCTCCCATGACCCTAAAGAGAACTATGGGATAAAAAGGTTACCCCATAGTTCTCCTTTAATCCTGTAGACACAGCACCCCTCTAACATCAGACATCCAAGTTGAGGAAAACCTTTCATGTACTTCAGTCGAGTCTGAATAAGCCAAAATATGTAACTTATCATACACTTACCTGAGCAAGTTCTTTTTGTTCATTAACCAATCTACTGCAGCTAGCAATCATCTGATCCAGTGCATACAGCCTATCTTCAAGCCCCTTAATGGCTTTCATGTTTTGATTATCCAGTTTGGCAACTGTTTGACGGGATTCTGCCAAAAATGGCTGAATTATTCGGGGATCCAGCTAGAATAGAAAAAAAGAAGCATGTCATTTTGGACTCTAAAAACATATATACAAAGTTTTCCAAACATCCCAAAAAACTGTGGGAATGAACCACAGTTACAAACAAACTCTCATTTTAAGGCTACATGGGGATTTAGATGCAGAAGAATTTCCAGCACCAATTTTTCACAAAGTCCATTCAGCCCATGCTGCCAATCTATTGAAGTGAATATGACAATACAGATGTTGCAGGAAGTAAAGATAAACAAGAAAGTGAATACTGAGCAGAGACCCTTCAGGTGCAGTGGTTTGGATGTGCTTGGCAGATGCTGACATTTTTATCAAGCTTTTCATTTGTACATCAGTGTCAGTGCCTGTTCACACGACGTCCGTTTTGTGTGCTGACCTGATCCGTACTGAAACGCGGCCAAAACGCACTGCATCAGTAGCACCGCGTCTGCAGATCCGGACCTGATCAGGACCTGAAACTCATGTGAACAGGTCCTCAACCGGCCCCCAGCTAAAAGACAGTATGCAAATGATTACAGTTAAAGAGGAACTTTACCCACCTCTTTCAAATGACAACAAAGGCACCTTTAGCAATGTTCAGTAATGGCAATCTACAAACTTATACTTATAGATAAGTGCAAGCTTTTTTTTTAAACATTAAGTCTTTATGAAAGTTTAAAACTTTACAGAAAGGATAAAAAAAAAAAACTATTAGTATGGTACATCTGAGTAACAGAGACATGTACCTGTTGTATAGCTTATAGAAATATGTATAGGAGGAGGAAGAAGAGAGAAGCGGAGTAAGGGGAGGTTACAAAGGGGGAGTGAAGTCTGTAGAAGAGAGAAGGGCCAATGAGAGTAATACAAGTTCCTAGTGCAAGCTTTTTATTCTTTATATACCTTGTTTTAATCTTACTCCCCAGTTTTCTCATGGTGGCCATTTTCACTATTCTTTCATTTCCCTTTACTTCCTGAAAGTCTAGCACATGTGACCATGTACATTATCTCAGGGGAAACATGTCTTTCCCTGAGATCTTGCAAGATTTTGCAGTTTACAGATATTTCCCAGCAATGCACTATGATGTAGACTACCTAGAAGTGGTAAAGTTTCCTACACGGCAGGGAAACTGCTAACGACCCAGGGGAGGTCACAAAGAATGAACATGATTCTCAGACCAGAACAAGAATCACTGCCACAGGGAGTGACGACATTGAAGACACTGAGGTTGTATCAGCAGAAGCCATGAGCCAACTATGTGTAGTAGCACAGGGAACATCATGGGGCGCAGCTAAAATAAATGGCATCTCCAAGTAATTGGCCTGTGAGCTAAAGGGGGCATTATGAGCATCCAAAGTGAAGGAGACGAGATACCCGGGAATCCATCCGTTTGTGCAAACAGTCCCCTAATTTGTAAAAGTGGGGGCACATATTTTTGCCAATAGCTTGCCAGAGGAGTTAGGTATGTGGTTTCGGGACCTATGGTCTGAGCAGGAGTTAGATTCAGAAGAACTGCTAGTATGAACTGCAAAGGAAGATGAAGTAAAGGGATAGGGCTCCTCTGACCCTTCAGCAAATCACCTGCGCTCCGGTAGGAGCATGCTGTAGATGCCTGAAGCATTGCTAAAGACAGTGTCAAAAGCTGCTCGAAGGAGATGACATCCCTCAAAGAGAAAAGAAATAAGCTGCTGTTTTAACATCTCAACAGCATCCAAAGCACAAAGCCTACCTACACACTTTGTACAGACATCAGACGCACCACACAGATGCACTTTGTGCAGACGCAGTAAGCGACCTACGCACTTTGTATAGACATCAGTCCTATGTGGGACACAAGTCTAATAAACTAGAACAGCTAAAGCTCAAGGCTTAAGATTCAGCTTCAATCATTCCATAATGTGGGGTCCTATCCAGTGGTGGAAGGATCCTTTCAGAAGTTTATTCCAATCTTACAGGAAATAAAAAGGGCAGTGTTACCAGCAAAATAGCGTGAAGGACCAGACCAGTTAGCCTAAACTGGGATCTAGAGAGGGAATTTAACTTATCAGTGAATTCACAAAAGATATACCTTTGGCCCTTCTAGTGGGATCACTGGAGCATCTAAACTGGGCATGGACCACATATTAGTGGCACAGGGACAGGTGGGGCCCAGGATCCTTTCGGGTGTTTCCAGTTCGCACAGCGGAAGTCCTCAAACAGCGGGTGTAGCAGAAAGATCTTAGCAGCCGTAGAAGCTTTAAAAGACTCAAGACTCATAAAAGCAGAATGAACAATAAAACGCAGGATCATATGCTCTGTATAAATAAGGTTTAAAACAACTGCTTGTATATCCGACCCCACTGCAGGAGACTGTGGAGATCCAAAATACATTATCTCCTGACTTTAACACATTTCACAACACAGCTTCATTGTCTAAATTACCTCCAGACTGTTGGGATTATGAATCTGAAATAACAGGAGCTGCAGACCCTGGCCCCACCTGATGGAGCTAAAGATAAGTTAGATTTCAGTTTTGGATGTAAGTTGTCACCCACCAGCTGCTTACATTTCTTGAGGGACTTCAGTGACACAATTCTGGCAATCGAGTTAACAGGTGTTTTGTAGCTGCCATTACAACTGCAACTGGTGTCGCTCTACCTATTCCATTTACATTGCATTACAGAAAATGCAGTAGAAAGGACTTTTGCAGCGCCAAGTAGAGTAAGCCTTGGCATGGATAAGTGAGTGTCCCCGACAACTATCAAAAAGGAGACATTTCCCCCTTCTGCATCTAATCGCTAGGATTCAGCGGTCTATCTTGCAAAAACCACCTCCTTTATGACCAAGCCTTGTAGGCCAGAGTTAGGCATTTGATGAGATCTCTGTACTACAGTCCCCAACAGATACAAACAGACAGCGTGAGATTAAGCATACTTATGCCAATTCGTAACTGACCCGTTAGCTTTTGGATATTTTCCTGGCAAATGGTACAAATGCATTAATAATAATATAATAAATCCCAAGTGCAATCAAGGTGATTTAAAGACCAGTGCCAACCATAACAATTTGTATATCATTTTGGACAGCATGGGGAAGGGCTAGAGTCTCTTTCAAGTTTTAAAAGCGATCTGATCCCCCAAATTAGACATTTTTCATTGCTTCCTATTCTGTCTGATACCTGTCACCTTCCTCAGGAAGTGAGGAGACATTTTCCCTGAAAGCAATCAAATCCTGACTTACGTTTTAAACTTTCCTTGCTATGCTAGAAAATGCTCTTTCATTGCTGTCTGTGTCTTCCTTTCACTTCCTGTTTTGCCCCATGCTTACCAAATAGATGGGAAGTGAAGTGACTTTCCCTTGTGTCCTGTTCTGTGTGAAATTCATCAAAGACAAATTAAGGCAAGGGAAATGTACCAAATAGGGACAGAGACAGCAATAGAAAGTTAACAGATGTTGTAACCCCTTCTACTCTATACAGAACTAAAAAAATATTTTGCTTTAACTCCAATTTCTCCAAAGCTTGGTTTAATGCAATGATCATAAAAATATTGCCTACGGCCTGTCAAAACAATGGTATAATGTAAAGCACGTCAATACCCTCCACTCCACTTCTTTTTTTCAGAGGACACATCAGCTGCCTGATTTCCTTCTCTGAAGCTTTTCACCAGCTATTGGGCTTAGCCACTCCACAACTAGGCCTAATAGCTGGTAAAGAGCGACAGAGGAAGGCGTTCAGGCAGGTGATGTGACTTCCTGGAAATAAACAAATGGGTGGAGGATATAGGAGTGCGATGATTGAATCTTTTTGAAATATATATTGGCTGGCGAGGACAGATCTGTATAGAACCGGCACCCAGAAATGGAGAGATGCCACTACAGAGACCTAGAGCTGAGCACTATAGGATCATGTGTTTTGACTGGTAGTACTGTATGTATGGAGCATAAAATGACATTAACACAGCACTCAAGCAGAAAGTTCTGAATAGAAAAATTATTCTTTGTGAAGCAATACAACTTTCTCTCAATAACGACACTGTTTTGTTGCATAGCAGTTTTGGTGGTTATGGATAAAAAAAACTGTCTGACTCAAACAGGAACTGAGATCAAACACTATCTTTTAATCTAAAAAGCATAATAAAAATTTACACATAGCTTTATTTTTACTTTTTTCTATGGACCCCTTAGTGAGGACTGGTCTCATTATTTTCCAGCTTAGCTTTGAACTGTCAAAACCGTGACAAAATAATTTGAGTACACTGAAGATCTTGCATTTGTTTTGGTTATTTGGCTAAGTTCTGCATGAGACATACAGATAAGAAATAAACACATCCCTTGTTAAAAATCTGCTAGTGAACTATTAGTTATTTCAAATGGATTTTCTATTTACGTGAATGGGAATAATCCATTTCATTTCTTGCCACCTCCTCCTGTGACCTTATAAAGTGTGTCCAACACACAGACAAAAAAGGTTCTTTTAAACTACTCCGTACATTCGTATTTTATGCTAAACTTGTTTATGATTTTTTTTCTTAAATGTTTTGCCAGTAGTTAAGCTAATTTTTTTAAAGAACCGGTAAAAGATGGAACAAATAGCTTGGCCAAACATTTATAATTTGACTGCAGCTCTAAATAACAAAATATATAGAACACAAATAAGTTAAAAAAACAAGGAAATATTTTATTAATAAAAAAAGTGTCACCGGAAATTTAAAGTGGGAATTTAGCAGCCAAGGAGGGAGACTTAGTAGTAACATGCATACAAGACTTGCTACTGTAATGTGTCCATAGTCATAAAAGAGATCCTCTGCAACACAATGGCACAATAGAGTTGAAATGACTAAACCCTAAACACCAGCCAACATCTTTTAAGTTTTGTATAGTAGTGAGGGAACACTGCAAAGATGTATCCTCACTTTCTGTCTCAGTGATACCCAAATGGGGGGAGCTGTCACCAGACAAAAAGGCACAGAGAGCAAAAAATACATTGTCAATTTTAATCCTTACTTTACACTAGTTACTTACAGAAAAAATAGTCTAGTCGCAAACCTCAAGCGTCGCTGAAACATTTATTGTAGCACACAGGTACACATCGTGATGTCTATGACTAAGCCCATTCTTGGGGGAAACATGTCAGAGTGAAAAGGATCCACGGCGGGATGATGTGTACCTGTGTGTGCTACAAAAAACATTTTAGTGAAGCTAGAGGTGTTCAACTGACTTTTTTTTTCTGTAACTGCCGATGATAGAGCAATACGGACCGGAGTGCACCCGCCAATCTCTCTAGTGCTGCTGTGAACGAGCAGTGATATTGGACTGAGGAAGTTTGTCCTTACTTTACACTGTTTTTGTTTATGTCTGCATCCTTTTAGTGTGTGTTCCTATCTCATAGATTGCAATAAAAGCCCTACAGAGGTTAGTATTCCTTTCCCGTTGCACTCGCTCTCTTTTCTGGGAACAAACTTTTATTAGACAGGAAGTGAGGAAAAAAATCTTTGTCAGGGAAACGGGAAGTAAACAGCCAACATTACCCTACTAAAGAATTTTTACTGCTGTACATGTTGCTGTTAAAGAGATTTCTCCTTACTTCATGTCCTGGGGATAACCTTTTTACAAAACAAGAAGTAAAGGAACCTCTTCTACGGAGCCTCCAAAGGCAGTAGAACCTGGCTACTTCTTCCCCACACAAAAAAAACTAAAACCGTTAGTTTTTATTAGCTATAGTTAGACGTTAAAGTGACACTAAACTCAGGAGTTAAATCTTAATGCATTCAAGTACCTTAACTATTATCAGAAATGTAGCTTATTTGTGTATCATTCGGCTGTAGATTCTCAAATCATCTTTGAATTTGTACTGACACTGTCCACTTTTACACTGCTTCAATTTAGCTCCCATGATGGAGTTCAATCACAATTTTAGTTAGCTTATTTGTAGTCCATCACGGGAGCAAGCTTGGAGACAGTGTCAGCACCAGTTCAGAGATGATGTGAGGATCTGCAGCTGAGAGATACACAAATAAGATACATTTTTGACAATAGTTAGGGTACTTTATTGTATTTTTTAAGATTTTACTCCTCTGTTTCGTGTCCCTTAAAAGCCCCTTCCCTACACTCTGTTTTCCAGGGGGTTTAAATTACAATCTTTGTTTATAGCACCACCTATTGGAAAAGTCTGGAACTGCAACTTCTTTTCAGCGTTCATAAAGTAACCTGATCTTATTTGTTAAAACCCGTCCCACCTTCCTCTAACTAATTTTGTTAGACGGGGGTGGAACGCAAAGCTGGAACGGCGGTTAATATTCTAGAGATCGGCTTGATAATTTTTTCAATGTATTAATATACACAACATGGATGGACTTCAGTTCGCTGAAGCTAAACAGTGGCAGGATGGGAGTCATGCACAATACCGATGGGTGTGAGGTGGGCTAAACTTTATCAGACATGTGTGTACACAAAAACGAACTCCAGAAAAACCAAAAATATATCTAGCCTATTAAAACATTTTTTTTACAGCATACATTTTCCATCTAAAAATAGAAGGATCGGGTTTGCATCAGACAAGGGAAGACAAAGACAAACTTGTGAACTTGGAGGTGACGCTAACCCACAATTGTCTTCAATATATCTTTAAAGGAGAACTATGGGGATGTCTTTTCCCCATAGTTCTCCTTAGGGTAACGGGAGGACACAAACTAGTGTCCTCCCGTCACCTTAGACAGAGCCAGCTCTACCCGCCCCATCCGTTCCGCCAGTCAGCGCTGGGGGATCGGAGGGGGGAATCCAGGCCCTCCCCTGTCACGGCAGAGAGCCGTGACAGGATCGAGAGGTGAGCGAACGCCGGTATGTGTTCGCTCACCTCCCGTTCTACTGAGCCGACCTGTGACGGTCTTATTGTCACAGGTCGGCTAGAACTATGAGGTGAGTGAAAATCACTCACCTCATAGTTCTCCTTTAATTGTTGTTCCATGATTCTCTTCACGGTTTCACAAATAAATAGGTCATTAACTGATTTGTAAATAATACAAATAACAACATGCTGCTCAGTACAAAGTGCCAAACCACAAAATGCAAGCCTTAAAAAACAAAATTCTGACAAATTTAGCATTTCCTTTCAAAGCATGAATTACAACTTTCCATGCTGGTATAGTGGTTAACTAATAGGGCGTCTTCAAACTATTAAACCCAACATAATTAGGGGAGACAACTTTAACTTAGAAAGCATGGTTTCTTTTCAGTGAGTGCACCATTCTAATTGTTATAGTCTGTGCCCAGACTATGGGCATGAAACTATGTACCTCTTCTTAACAAAACAGCTTGAAAACAAGCCACCCCTGACCTCTTTAGTTGCTTTTAATGTGAAATTATTAAATGACAAGGATACCCAAAGATTACAATAAAGACTCTAGAGGTGGGGTTTGGTGGGTTTCTAACAGCTTATATGTCCATGGAGATACTGCCGCACACCTTACCACATACCCCTAAAGCAGGGGTGCCCACAATTTTTGTGTTAAGATCTACTTTTCAAAATGACGAGCTACATGAGATCTACCTGGCTGTTTCTCCTTGTTCTCTTTCCTGGCTGTCTCTCCTCTCTCTCTCTCGTTCCTGGCTGTCTCTCCTCTCTCTCTCGTTCCTGGCTGTCTCTCCTCTCTCTCTCTTTCCTGGCTGTCTTTTCTCTCTCTCCTGGCTCACCTTGCTGAATTTTGCAAACAGTGTAGTGCAACAGGCTGTGTAAACTAATATTCTTTGATGTAATACATAGCACTTCAGCCCCCAGTATCCACCAGAAAGGTGTCAGGGAGCTTGGCTCAGTAGACACAGGCTAAAAGGTAATCATGTGTGCACAGCTAAATAAATATACTAAAATGGAATATAGGGGCCACCATTCACACCCTTCGTGATCTACCAGCATCAGCTTTGAGAGTTACTGGTAGATCACGATCTACCTAATGGGCACCCCTGTCCTAAAGCAATTATTGGTGCTAGAGCTGCAGCTAACGATTATTTTCAAAATCGATTAGTTGGACGATTATTAAGTTCGATTAATCGGTTAATCGGATAAAAACATTAAATACAAGGAGGGGTGGATGCGGGCGGGTCTGGCAGCGGCGAGCGTGGGGTGGGGAGGAGGTGTGGCGTGCACCGTGTGTGGAGCCGTGAACAGGGCCAACCAATCGGAAGCCGATTAATCGATTATTGAAAAAGTTGACAACTTTTTCAATAATCGATTATAATCGATTATGTCGATTAGTTGTTGCAGCCCTAATTGGTGCTCTAGTGATCGCGGATGTTACCGAATATATTGAACAGTAGCATAAAAATCACCAGCACACCAACAGGTATTGTGTGAACACTCCTTCTCCTTTACTCACGCATAATGTCACATCATATGTTTTGCTTGGAGAACAAGCAGGTGCATTATGAGACAGCACAGACTGACAGCAGTATGCAACATTTTACTTTTAGCTTACAGCTTCTTTCCTGAATTCCTTTCAGAGTATCAGACTAAGCAAGATATGCGCATTAAACCAGGTCTAAGAGATGTGATTCTAAACTGAATAAATGTGTCAGATATGATAATAAATTTGGCACAAATCTATGTAAAACTGTCAGACAAAGGTTTCCAAATGTTCAGATGATCTAGAGGTCAGAAAAGCAGAATAAACATGTGGCTAACCTATGGATACCCTGCACACAGCATTTGCAATGGACATATGTCCAACTTTATCTCTTAGGATCCTTCCCCCAGAATGGGTCACAAATAGAGAACAGGCCTGCTTTCATCTTTAGTATGAATGAATATATGTGCTGACAATGTAACAGTCAACAGGGTCAACAAGCTCATTGCAGCAATCCTACTTTTGCACATATTTTACCCTCCAATCAGCCCCCAAGCAAAGAGGCACTTACAAAAACCTGATTACAATTATCAGCTGAAACATAGCAGCCAAACTCTTTGGAAATGGTCTCCAACATATGCTATGTCATGAGCCACATTCAAATATAATGACTAAAAACATTCCCAATAACTGTTTAAAAAGTGATAAAATTACATCAAGCAGGTATGTCCAGCATGATTTCATGTTTATGATTAGAGCTGAGTTTCTCAATCCAGGTTCAACAAAACCCTAGGGTTTTTCTGCCATTGCAGCAGATTTATATTCACCCAATGGTGGTTTTCCCTTTCCTCCTTAAGCTGCTAACTATCCACTCAGCTATTCACTACCATTGGCTCCTGATGTCACACTGGAGGAAGCAGACTAGAAGAATGGCTGGACTCGCATTTTGAGCCTGGGCTGCCTGGGAGCTAAATAGTCACTGGCCAGCGCTAACAGAGCAGGTCTACAGATCCAAAGTTGGTGAGGATAGTGTGTGCATGCTGTGATCGAGGGCAGAAGGTAAGAAGCACCTCAAACATCCCTGCACACTGTTACTCCTCACCATTTAGTAGTCATAATACCCCAGTGCTCTATGTGTGTCTTAGAGAGTTCACAGTGGACTTCTGAACATCAATTCAAAGTTAAACTTTTTCCTTGAGCACCAATGCAAAGTTAAACATTTCCAGAAAACACCAATGCAAAGTTGGAATTTTGCAATAAATTCCAATGCAGAGTAAGTTTTTTTCAAATAGAAACAGTGCAAATAAACTATTACCACTGAGCACCACTGCAGTGTTTTTGTGTCTCTGTCATTCAGATATTTAGTATGTAATTTTGCTTTATATTTTATTAGTATTTATTATCTATACGAACGTACCGCAAGCTGTAGATGAGAACATGTCAGGGGTTCTCCAAGATATCTAAATGTTTTCAGGGTTCCTCCAGAGTACAAAGGTTGGGGAAAGCTGAGTCAGAGGTTGTTGTGAATCAAGAACCAGTAACATTTGGGGGCATAATTATTAGAACAGTTTATATTTGGTGTGAAGACTCTGGGACTGCAGTAATAAGTATGGCACTTTAGGAATCATTATTAGGGTAAGTGTTATGATTTTAGTAGGGCTGGTAATGATTCAAATTTTCATGTTCGATTAATCAAAACATTTTTTAAATCGATCGAACAATTTCGATTAATTATAAACGCACATACAGATCCAACTATATTGGCCTATACACATACAGCACAGCAATTAAGTAATAAAATGAACTAGGATCACACTAATCTAGCACATTATTAATCTCACGTGCCCCACTCAATATGGCCGCCGCTTGAGTGGGGCAACTCAGTACAATAACGTGCTGGATTAGTATGACCCTAGTTCATTTTATTACTTCATTGCTGTGCTGTATGTGTATTTTAGGGTTTAAATGTTAGGCCAATTAATACCCGACATGGCCTTAAAGTTTTAGATAAAATGAGCAATATTTAATATACCCGAGTTCTTTCGCCATCTGTGTCCCATTGGGGAGTTATCCCTTTACTTAATGTCAGGAAGACACAATGTGAAGTGAGAGGCAATCTGAAAGTAAAGAGGAACTACTTTCTTAACAGTTGTAACTGGAACAGGTTTTCATTCTACTCCTGTTCCAATGGCAACTCAAATACTTGGCTTTTTCCTGACAATGACAATAGTCAGCAGGTCAACTACAAAAAGGGTGAATCTCCTTAGCGGGAAAACAATTAAAAGTATTATTTAACGTTTTGACGCTGGTGCATTGTGTTTGTCACAATACACATTTTTTTATACTAATAAAGTACAAACAATTATATAAAGGCAGCCTAGTAAATTTAAAGCTGAAGTTTAGTTAAAACAAATTTGGGGATACAAAACCAGTCACATCTTTTATGTCTTATATATTGTACCCTACGTCTGGGTGGCTTCTGGTTATTGTAAACATCATTCTTTCAGTGATGCTGGATCCAACTCGCAGCAGTAATCTCTAGTGATGCATAGGCCAACTGTCACATCTGTTACAGTAAAGGATCAGCACCACTCGCCCTCCACTTCTGCCTCCCTTACCTATTCATAAAACTCCTAGTATTACTGTCACAGAATGCAAGACGTTCTGTGAATGGAGGGATCCCATCATTCACCTGTCCCTCCTCCATTCACAGAATAAGAATGTCCCAGTGGATGGTGCCGCATAGATCAACATGTAGAAGGATAAGCCACCAGCACACCAGAGGTCCACTTTATCTTCTGGTTTTTACTGAGGTCAGATAAACATGGTATCCCATTTGGATACAACGATTCAAAACCTCATGTGGTTTCTTCATCAGGCAAAGAAAAGTATGGCTCATCCTTCTACACGTTCCTCCATTCACAGAACGCATTGCATTCTGTGAACATAGTGCTCAACATAATTTTGGCATTCCCTCTATTAGTTTTTCTTTAACCTTGCACATATGATGTACTCATTTTAAAGTCCCTAGGCGAGTTGTGCATATTATGCATATAACCCATTCTGAGAAATAAATGTCTGACAGAGGTTAATAACCTCTCCACACTCTATGTAAAAAAAAAAATCCTTCTGGGAAACCCTCAGGTAAGCAGGAAGGAGTATCCTTGTATGCGAGTTTCTGCTAAAGACTGCGCAGTGACAACCAATATAAATAATGCAGTGCTATAGAAATATAGTAAAGAGGGTCAATAGTATTGTAATAGGGCATACAGTACTTGGACAAAGCAGAGGACTAACCCAAGAGTAGGAATCCCTTATCATCAGGCCAGATTACTCCTTTCCTCTTCATGTTTTAGTTGTTATATTTATATATTAAAAAAATCTTTGCTCATTTCCTCCAAGCCAAAATATAAACTGTTATCCTGTCAAACAGATCAAGACTACTAATTCTCAACAGGTTGCATGAATTAAAAAAACTAAACCCTTAAACACAAATGCTCAATCTGTCCAATAATATATTACATCCAGATCACACAAAAGAAAAATTGAGTGCCTCCAAGACTTTGTGCTATGCAAAGCACACCATAAATTTGACAAAGTCGTAATTCCTAACAGAACCAAACTTCTCCTCAAAGTGATCCCATCATTTTCCAATCTAAAATTATTACTATATGTACTGATGAAGTAAATGATGAAAATAAATATTAACCTTTCCATCTTTAGTGAGGCCGGATAGTTAAAAGGAGCTTTTGTGATAGCAGTGTGAATGAGGCCTTACATCTTGCTAAGAGCCGGCCCGAGAAGAACAGGCTGCTGCGTACAATCACCTGCAGCACCTGTCCTTCCCGGGAGCGACCCGATACGGCTGTGCACGCCTCACGGATCTGTACGGGCGGCTATTAGCAGTGTGAATGAGGCCTTACTCATTCCATTGCATTGCGGAAGATTATTCAGATTCTGTTAATTAATGTTGAAGTGTCATGTGAGAAGCAGGTTTCCTTTAAAGAAGAACTCCAGGATTTTTCAAATCAACTCTTGCAGTGCTTGCAAGGGTTAACTCAGGGCTGGACAAATACCACGAGCCAGGTAGCCAATGCTCCTTAAAAATTAAAGCTGGCGCCCCACTTTTGAGGGTTTCTCTAGTTGTTGCCAATGGAATTGACTCCTAAAAAAAATCCCGGTGGCTCCTGGATTGGGCAAACTGGTTCCTGAATTCCATATTAATGTGTCCAATCCCGGGTTAAAGAATTGTTTTGGTGTAGTGACAAAAAAAAAAAAGATATATTTATCTGTTCCTGGATCTTGCCTGGCTGCTAGACTGCTACCTGCAGCCTCTTCTCCCCTGGGCTCTGGCGTCTCCAGAGGCTCATGGACTATTTTAAACAACTGGCGTATTGCTTAACGCGATTTAGCGCGTTTGTGGGACGCGCTAAATCCCACGCATAGGAATATGCGTGGGAAAAAAACGTGCACCGAAACGCCCTGGTGTGAGCGGGGCCTTTAAGTATATAGAATAATCTTACAATCCCGTCAATTTTGAAAGACAGACAGTAAGTAAAAAGTCACACTGTGTGTGGGCTTCTTCAGTGTCTATGAATACGGGAAATAAATAAACTAAAATGAACTTCAGCTTTTAAGTGAACACAGACAGATAACAATGGAGTGATGCAAGTGGCTACACATCCAAAGACAGAAAACAAAAAACACAAGAACATTCAGTACTGGTCTCTAAAGTGAATAAAAACAAGTGTACATAAGTATGCTTGTTACCGCAATCAAAACAATCTGTGATGTGACAAAACTGATCTATTGTGACATCTGAACCGTTGTTCGATTTCCGCTCGAATACCCCATCATGCACAGACCAATGTCAATTTCGATTATCGTTTGTTAGCAATTTCATCGACCAACGAACGGATTTTCGTTTGTGCATGTACAGTGTTGCCATTTTTTTTTGTAAGAAAACGCCACTAAACCATCGATTTTCGTATGATTCTTAAAAAGTTTTCGATCTTGACCGATCGAGGAAATTTGTCCAGTTGTACATTAATTGTGATCATTCACTTCCCATCAACTGGTATCGTACAAAAACCTGACCGCGTTCGATTTCCGAATGATAATCTTTACTTCCACCTGTGTTTACAAGAAAAGAAGTGAAGGAAACATGGCACGGCATGCACTATTACTTACTCTGCTCATAGAGTCAAAACATTTCCTGACCAACGATTCCACATCATTTGGGCGATCTTGCACATTTATCCAGTCCAACAGGGAAACATTAAACGGGCCTTCTGTAGTCAAATGTCCCTCTAAAATGTCTGAATCCTGACCATAAGAATCCATAGTTTCTTGCTCAATACGATTGTCATGCACTTCCTGTGTTGTACGTTCCCCGGATGTATTGATAGAAGCTAGCAAAGCCATATTTTTTAGTTTTGTTTCTTCACCACATTGCACTAATTCAGCAGTCTTTTCATTCTCCAGTTCATCGATATCCCCTTCCACAGAGGAAATCAACCTATCTAGACACATCCTATAGCTGTGTCGTGTTAGGCACTCTAGCAGCGGAATCTTGGCCATGACGGAAACAGCAGTTCCTAGACTAGAAAATGAAAACCCAAACAAAAAAAAGTAAAATTTCAAGAACAGATCCATTCAATGGAATTTTAAGCACAGCAAAAATCCAATACAATTTTTACATGACATGCAGACCAGTATATGGAATAAATGGCTGGTTAAGCAAAAAAACAGTTGAATAACTAAAACTAAAAGCAAAAAATTCCAGAGACATGCAGACCTTGTGCACTTTAAATGTATGTTTGGCCAAAATATTTCAGTATAGCTCTACAATACATGCACATTTTGTCTTTTAAAAAATTCTAGAAGGTACAGAAAAGTACCTGTGGATCTGCCCAGAAACCCAGTGCGCTCCTAAGTTCCTGTATGAGTTTTGTGGATTACAGAACACTTCCTCATTAAGTTACAGAGATGAAGAGAGGCTAAATATGTTCTATAGATAAGCAGGGGAGGACTTCAGTTCAGTGCAGCATAGACAGAATTGTCAATTTAAAAGGAAATTTAGCAAGTCACTAGTTTCTTGGAAAATCAGCAGGTATTTTAAATAAAACAAAACATAAAGTGTCCATGTTTTTCACAGATGTACTGAATATGTTTTTTTTTGCCCAGACATTACCTTTAACTACAAGCTTGCATGTACTGTATATGTTCTCGAAAGACACCACTAGTAGGCTTTTAACAGTTAAAGAACTATGAGGTGAGTGCTTTTCACTCACCCTCATAGTTCTAGCCGACCTGTGACAATGAAACTGTCTTGTCACGGCAGCCGTGACAGGGGAGGGACTGGATTCCCCCCTCCAATTCTCCACCGCTGACTGGCGGAACGGACGGGGAAGGGGGCGGTTACAGCTGGCTCTGCCTCTAGATAGGCAGAGCCAGCTGTCACTCACGCAGCTGGACGGATCCAGACATAATTGTCGGGATCCGCTTCAGCTGCGGCATCTCAGTATACCGCAAGCAGTAGCTCGCAGTATACTGAGCTTAGGGTGACGGGAGGACGCTAGTTTGTGTCTTCCCGTTACCCTTAGGAGAACTATGGGGAAAAGCCCTAACCCCATAGTTCTCCTTTAAATAATAAAAGTCAGGCTGGGAAAGTGCAATGGCAAAAAAGAAAAATAGCACTCCGCTTCACAAACTCAAAAATATATATACCTAAAATGTGAAAAATATGGTATAAATTGTAAAAGTATCACAAAGTGACAGAACATTTATGTGTTATCCACAACACCTGTGATGCGCAATGCCTTTGCTAATGATACTTCAGAAATAACTCTTGGTCTAATGGTCTACTCTAGAGTCTGCCTCAGAGGAAGTCGATAGTGACGGAATGCATCAGGTGGGCAGATCTATGCGAGCATTACGATCATAGAGACAGGAACTCCAGTGGACATAATTCATGTGCAATTACCTTGTTTTAATTGTAAGTGCATTTTAAATAAATTTATTCTGACATACTACACTATGGGAAGCATATTTTCTCTCTCTGAGTACAAGAGAAGGTGGAAGATGGAGGAATAGTATTAGACGGTTTTGGAAAGATAAGCTAGAGTTTGGAAGAATATACCCCAATTTATTGTCAGATCTAAAAAACGAAGGAGAGGATTTGTTTCTATATATATATATCAACAAAGCGCTAACTGTTCATCTGAAATATGGTGAGCAATGAGAAATATGGTGAGCAATAGGAGTCAGTGAGTGCGGCCAGATCTTATCTTTGAGCACGGTGGAGACTGGAGAGCACTGATTCGCTAATTGTTTATGCATTCACAGACGTGGTGTGGATTATAAAAGTTAGAAGATATATCCTCACATATTTCAATGATTTTATTGTATTAACCTCCCCGGCGGTATTCCCGAGTGTAGCTCGGGGTTACTTTTCAATACCATAAGCGGTAACCCCGAGCTACACTCTGGAATGCCGCATAGCATTTACTTACCTTGTCTCTCGAGCCGCGCTGTGTTCTCCGGCCGATGCCGGCATCCGTCTTTTATCCCTTGCGAGCGTACGCGTCGCAGGGGGGTGGACCCGGCGGCAGGATATTAAAAAAAAAAACGAAAAAGATTAGAAAAAAAAAATAGAATCAAAAATGACACGAAAAAAAGAAAAAATCATACCGCCAGGGAGGTTAAGAAGGAATTGACTTCACATATGGATATGTAGATTAAGTGGGAGTTGTACATCACTTGTGAGATTTAATACAGGATTTTCTATATGTACACATTCCATGAGATATACTAGCACAAGTATATGTCTTTTTGTTAGTCACATTTTTTTCAATGTTTATTATGGCTTATAGTGTCTAGGCCAGTGGTGGCGAACCTTGGCACTGTTGGCCAGCTGTGCCAAAACTACATATCCCAACTTGCATCTGCCTCTGGGAGTTATGTCTGTAGCTGTCAGAGCCTTGCAATGCCTCATGGGACTTGTAGTTCCAAAACAGCTGGAGTGCCAAGGTTCGCCATCACTGGTCTAGGCCATTAGACCTACAGGGTTATTCACAAAAAGGGGGAAGAGTTTGGAGAAGGCAGAGAAGAGAACAATCTAGGCCAAAATAGCTGAACTTTGCAGTTCAGCTCTGTTGTCCTAGATTGTTCCCTTCTCCTGCCTTCTCCAAACTCTTCACCCTTTTGTGAATAGACCTGCAAGAGTTTTTTCTGAAGTAGCATTAGCATAGGCATTGTGCAACACAGGTGTTGTGGATAACACATAATTGGTTTATCACTTTGTGATAATTTCACAATTTATATAAAAAATAAATAAATAAAAAAAAAATCACATTTTAGGTATATATATTTTTTGTTTGTGAAGTGCAGTGCTATTTTTCTTTTTTCCTATTTTGGGTATACTCACCTATTAAGCACAGCTGGTCTTAGAGAGTTATTTGATTCCTAGTTTTTTTCTATTTAACACAACTGCGAAAGTGCAATACTGGAGATTAGGGATGCACGGATATATCGGCGGCCAAAACATATCGGCTGAAAATGGCACTTTTGGCAAAATGCCGAAAGTGTAATTTTTTTGGCCGAAATAGCGGTGCATCCGTGCTTTGTCTCCTACCCGCTGGGCGCTGCTCTGTGTTCCAGCAGGGAGGAAATAAACTGTCACAGGAAGCAGAGAAGAGCACTGTGAGCGGCCGGCGTCTCTCCTCCCCGCACCGCTAAGCCTCCTGTCACAGATCAAGAGACTGGCGGTGTGGGCGGAGACAGCTGTCATTGCGGTCACAGGAGGCTTAGCTCTCCTCCCGCACCGCCCCGCTCAGCCTCCTGTGAGAGCGTGTCAGGATGGAGAACAGGTACAAACACTCAGTGATCGTAACAGTGTTTGTAAATAATTGAGGACTGTGTCCTCATTTATGTATGCATGGGAAGTGATCTACATCACCTCCTCTTCATTCATGATTGAGGATATAATAAACATGTCCACAAGTTATGAATGAACAGGAAAACTCGGTATAGAGGATTCCTGTTCATTTATAACAGGGGACACAGATAAAGAGATTGAGGACTCTGTGTCCTCAATCTCTTTTTCTATTTTAAAAGGGAAATATCAGGGGTCTGTTTAGACCCCTAATATTTCACTAAAGCCCCTAAAAGTTAAAAAAATGTTTTAATAAAAATGAATAAATAAAAATAAAATATATTTTTTTTAAAGTTTATAAAAAATGAAATATTTTTTAAAAAAGCTAAAGTTAGAAAAAAATATATATTTTCGGTTTTGGTCTGACATTTTTTTTTCATTTCGGTTTAGTTTCTGAAATTTTCATTTCGGTGCACCTCTACTGGAGACACATCTCACCCAAGCCTGCCTCCATCATTAGCCTAGACTGATCTGAAGTTTCTCTTCTAATATCTTTGGGTACCAAAGCAGTGTTCATTTTACCTAATTTAAAAATAATCACTGTTTGGATTTACACTGTTTTACCAGGACAGCTGGAAAAATAATGCTTCTCATGTGGCTAAATATGTTTCACATTGATCCAGCTTTCAGGCGTCTAGTTAATGAACAGAAGTAAGTGATGAGTAAAATATGGCATTCATAAGCATATCACACAGAAGAAAAGCAACATCTATTCTATCCAATTACAGCATCATAATGACAATGGTGGAAAATAAACAGGCTAGGGACATTTGGGATGTGATGGCTTGTATTACAGTACGCAAGATGACGATCAAATATTATAACAAAAACTTGAAAATTATACTAGTAAATAGGGATGCACCGATGCCGGTTTTTCGGACCGAGTATAAGTACTGATATTTTTTATTTCTGTACCCGCCGATACTGAGTACCGCTAGCATGGAGCCAGCTTCCTGATTGGCCAGGAAGCAGGCTCTAAGCTTGGTTGTCACAGGAGACGAGATTAGGGAAGGAAGCCGGGCGGCGGGTAATGGCTTGCCACCCGGCTTCCTGATTGGCCGGGAAATCTCCCTCTGACCGGAAGTTCCGGTATCGGGGCTAAGTATCGGTGCATTTCGGCGAGTACGAGTATCGGTATCAGTGCATCCCTACTAGTACATGACCCTGGAAAAGCACAATTTAATGAAGTAAACAGACTTACTTAGTTAATTTCACTTTAATATCATCTATTGACTGTATATATTTTGAATATGCATTCTCAAACTTGAAAAGCAGTTTTTGGTATGAATGTGTACAATCTTCTAGGTTGGCCATTATGGCAGCCCAGCCCTGGTGCTGAAGATGCTCATCGTGAACCAGCCCTTCACAAAACGAACAAAGCTTCTTGGCAACCTCGTACATTTCCTGCACAAAACAAAGTAAATATCAAATCAGCACTTATAGATCTTTCAATATGCCAGAGTGTTGAACATTTGTAGAGTAACAGTTTAGCTTTTGTAGAATGCATAACAAACATGTATATATGTATCTTACAAAATAAGCTATAGCAGTGAATCCCAACAAGTAGTCAATAGACCATTGATAGTGTGCGAACTGATTCCTGCCCAATCCAGCATCAGGCATTATGTAGCCAGTGCAGTCTGTGCTGCCTTGGTTGAAGATCTCTGAGAGTCAGGGGAAGCCATGCTGTGGTCCTACCCATTATCATCACTGACAGCTATGACCTGCCAAGAAGGAGGTATGGGAACAGATAGGGATGAGTGAATAGATTTGATTCAATGCGGATTCGCAGAGGATGGGTTCTATAAAATGCTGCTGGCTGCCATTTTTTAGTTAGACCTCTTGTCCCCAATGTATTAGCCAAACAATGCAGTATTTATTAAGATGGTGCGGCACATAGACTTATGGATGAGCTGCGTGATCAATGATAGATCTAGTCAAATAATGTAAGATAGTAACAAATATAAGTGGACATTTCAGTAACTTTACAAGTCAGCATTAATACATTCCTGACATCGACAGCATAATCTTTCAAAGAAAAAAAAGCAGTCTATAAACACCAGTCAAGTGATTGTGTTAAGACTGAAAATATGTCATCAATCTGCTGCAGGCTGGATGAACCATTTCCTCAGTATCCTCTCCCCCAGTGATCACTTGAAAAGGTGAAATAAAAGTTGATGGGGCGCAGCAGGGCTGATCTGTGTCAGATATTTATCAAAAGAGCCAAGAACTATACAGGCTCTAGTAGTCACATGGCTGTAACTCTGGATAATATGTGAAAAAATATATTTTTCTGAAGAGAAAGACAGATACAGGCATTGTGATCATTATGATTTCTGTGGCAGGTAATAAACACACGTGTTACACTTAAATAGTTAATAAAAATGCACTTAACATGAAAAAATATATCTGATGCTAGGTCTCCTTTAATTATGTGGTACACAGCCAGCTTCATATACATGGCGCAGAGACTGGTTAATTCATTTGGTGACAAGAAGTCAGCAAATGAGGGGGAGAGAGTCCATAATGCTCTCACACTGTACAAATTATAGTACAAACGAGTCCAATAGAACCCTATACCAGATGTGTGTGCCTGACTGTGGTATGTAGATCAGGCAGTCAGGCGCTGGTCATTAATGGCTATTCTGAGGTCTGTGGTTTGGCAGTGCTACAAATGGAGAACTTCCCATTTCATTAAAAAAATTACCACCAAAATGTTACAATACACTAAAAGCATTCTGAACTTAAAGTGCATAGCAGATTTTTTTCCTTTTAGTCCTGTGGGCACATAGATAGCTTTTCAAAGACTTTGGCATCAAAATGTAACACCAGTGCTATGTATTAAAAAGGAGGCTTGAAGTTTCCCACCACTGCAAGCTGCGTCCTCGAGGCGACTGTGTGAAAGACAGCGGGCATCATGAGAGACTCTTCAACCTTTAGCTCCATTTCATTCTCTGCCGAAAATGTTGTTCTGGGAATAACCGGAGGACGCTCACACAATATCATCTCTTTGTTGAACAGAAATATTGGATTTGTGTCCTGTGGTGACAAAAAATCAAGTCAGATTACAAACATACCACTGATCACGTAACTTAAGTTTCAAGATAAAAAGTACAACTAGAGCAACTGACAGGGATAATAAATCAAAACCAACACCCTTCATTACAAGCCTCCTGACACGGACTTGCATTGCTCAAGAAGAAAATGGGTGTGTCTGACCACGTCTGTAAGGTTACCAAGTGCACTAAGGCACACTATGGTACCTATTGAACTTAACAGCTGTATTTCATCACACTGCACAATAGATATAGCAGGAAACTAAAAGGTAAGACTATCAAAATTGAGTCTATTAGCTCAAAGTCCATATGACTTTGATCTTTAAGATTGGGTAACAATTCAAATGAAATTACACAGGCAAAAGAACAGCAAGGTAGTAAAAGGCCATCTAAACCAAAATACAAAACAAAAACAGAATATAATGCAGCTTGCCAGCCCTTGGATGTGTTGCCTGCATTTGTTTTCTAGCCTTTTTTCTCTTTTAATTTCCCCCCTTGATCATGTCAGTAACACTTCCTGTCGCTATGTCTGCCTTTGTCCAACTCCATTACATGAGTTCTGGGGAGATTTTAAGTTTACAGAAGGAAGATAACATTCTTTTATGTGAAACAAAAAGTGAAAAGAACACTACAATTTCTGGAAAGATCAACAGGTAATTTATGTACATGCTGAACATTTTCTTAGACTAAAAAAAATAAAATAATGCAGCCACCATGATTAAAGACTGTTATACCAACAAAATATTAAATTTTTATTCCTAGGTTTAGTGAACTGGAAATCATACAAAAGTACTTTACACTTATCCACTTCTATGTGGTCACCTCCCAATGCTAAAGATGCTGGGAAGATGGCTCCATAAATTGCTAAAAAGACCTACCACACTGATGCAGCAAGGAAGAGTTTGACCACAAAGATTTTGGATTGAAGGAAGTATGCATCTCGGGGGATTAGGCAAGCTATCTTTTTTTTTATATAAAAGGCACTTATCCTTTGAGAAGAATCTTAATATGCTGCATTTATACTCACAGTACCAGCGCTGTAACTACAGACCCTCCTGTCTGGTGCCATACATTCGCCTCCATTTACTACAAGGATCTGGTGCTGAACGGCAATCTTGTATTTAGTCTGAATAGCATGCTTAAGGTCATTCACCCTAATTATATAGAAGAAAGAAAAAACAAAATGTTAAAATGTAAACGCAATCTGCATGAAAAAAAAAAAAGATCAAATAAATTAGCCTAATAAATGAAAATAAATAAATCACTTACATCCTTTACATGGCAGAGTGTATGCAGTAAGTTAAAAAAAAAGGCCATTCGGCTAAATGCACACCTACTATAAAATAACCAAAAATAAAAGGCACAAACAAAGTCTGAAGCTTCACGTCAATATTGCAACAGTGAGCTACTATTGATGGATATCTCCTATGTTGCAGAATTGGGACCTAGGTGCCTCCATCTTGAAAATGTGTCATGTGAGGGGTGGGGGCAAGTTGTGAAGTTCTCTGGTGTAATTAATGTAATTCCTGCCAATGCCTAACATAGGCACACACCCAGCCTCTCCTAAAGCTGGGTACACACACAGCAAATTTCGCCTAAGGCCCCATTCCCACTAAGCGATTTATCGCGCGATTTCCGCCGCGATATCGCACATTTTTGCCGACCAATGCAATTCAGTGGAGCTGTCTTAGCTCCATGTTGCCCGTCGCTGTCGCTCAGCAGGACCCTTTTTTTGGCGGATTTTGCGCGATTTGTGGAGCCCGCCGGTAAAGGTGATGCTACCGTCGCTGGATCATGGCCCCGAAAGTCGCGATATCCCAGCCGCGCAGATCCGCTGCAAAAGGTATGTCGCTTAGTGTGAATGGGGCCTTATTCTCCAGGAATAGGCTGAGATTTCTTGTGTTGGTGACCCTAGTCCTTCAGCTGAAGTCATTCAATAGATCAAATTTTGCCGAAAGAACATGTTAGAAAACGTTTGGCTGCAAGCTTTGTTCAACCAAACAGCTGCAATCTCCATTCAGGAATTCTGACAGCAGCCGGAAGCAGGGGGGATTCGTCCATCCCTACTACTTAGCACGGATATAGGAATCTGTTCTATTTTTTCCGTTCAGCTTGTGGGTTGAATTAGAAAATTTGGACCTGTATATACCCTACTTTAGGGATCGATATACAGGCCACATACAGTAACACATATTCCAACATTTGGGATTTCCACTTCTAGTACTCAGAGACAGGAAAGACATACTAATAGGTTCCCACCCGGTAATAAAATTTTTACAAGCCTAAATTTTTCAGAAATACAAATATACTTAGAAACAAAAGAAAAAATGCCGAACAATGGCACATTACTTTATTTGTGTTTTAGATTTTAAGATGAATATTTTCTAATACTGTATGTGTATACTGGAATGAACAATACAGACTAACAGATTTTCTAACCGGTCTAATCTACTGTTACCCCAACAGCAGGAAACTGGTAGGGTTCCCCATTCAGATGAGACCAAAACGTATGTACAGGATAACTTCCATCTCATCTCTATGGGTATTTTTAACGTACGGTACTCAACCAACATATCTGGGGGAAGGAAATGGGTCTATCAGCTAGCCTGGATTATTTTGGCTATTAGGGGTACATTACACTCATACGTGGCATACACACCTAAATTCCAGAGGATACTGGGCACCAAGCTTAATTTATTTGTCTCTATGAGGTCATTAAAGAGCCACATTTTGACCATTCTGCATTGTGACAGCAGTTCAGTCAGCTCAAGCTTCAGCTATAGGTTTTATAGTAGCCACAACAGACAAGAAGTAAAGCCAATCTCTGCTCATACTATAAACGATGATCGGTAATAGATTCATATTCACGACATTCCACCGCACAAGATAACGAAACCTGGCTCGCACTTCGATTTTTTTTTTAAATTATGTAGCAATTACTGCATTATTAAATGCCCAGCCAGTATAATATACTGTTGTATATGATATATAAAATCTGAATACTGCCAAATACCCCATGTTGGAAAGTGGCATGATACATGTTCCAGTTCTGCTTTAATCATATCCAGAAGATGCAGAAAAAAGGAATACAAAGCCTAGACTGAGACAAGATACAAACTGATTATTTCAAACAGTGCTGCCCAATTCATTTGCTTAAGAGTGGGCAATACTTCTTTTTACATCTGTTGCAGCCTTTGCATAAGAAAATATGACCTGACAAAATGCAAGTCATGCAGTTCTCATACAGATAATACAACTCCCAAGAGTTTTCATAAAGATTAACTACTTGTTTACTGATTTAGCATTTGAATTGAATATTTTAGCAGAAATACTACATTATGATATTAATGAAAAAGATAAGATTCGAAGGGAGTATCCCATATGAACTATTCTTAGTTCAATATAGATATTCCATAAAGTGGAGAAAAGGTAATACAAAGGTCTCGCTCACATAAAAAAAAAGAAAAAAGCATTTTCAGGAAAACGACAGCTGGAATCTGCTTGCCTGCGTAGGACAACTCCATTATCAGACGACTTCCTTTTATCTGATGTAGTAGATTTGGTGACTTCTTTCGTGGGTGAATCACACCTTTGCACCTATAGCTGGTCACACATGGTCAAATTTTGACCCTACAATTAGTATTATTTACAACTGCTGTGTAGTGAGAGGGCCTACCTGGCTGGATATAATTTGAGTGAAGTATGTAAGAAGTTGCTTCCACTATCACAGGTGTTGATAAATTCTGTTGCAGATCAAAATCTCAGGGTGTATGGTCAGTTAAGGGTGGCCACTCATTGATTTCCTTAAGGAAATATTAACAGGAGCTGTTTTAGAGAATTCAAAAATATCGCTGGCCTGGTTCAAGGCAATTATTGGACCACATCTGAACTGCAGGAAGGCAATAAAAAGCACCCCAAGCATTTGGAGGTGCCTATCATCATGTTAGCTGGAAAAGCTTCCTGCAAGTGGGTCTCAATTCTTTACTTTTCTATGTAGAGGAAAGGAGGATCAAAACTACTATCTAGCAAACAGAATCAAGTAACAGGAATGAATCTTTCCTTCCAGGAATAATTACTAGAAATAAATGTTAAATTCAAATGCACTCGCACTGATGCCAAAAAGATAGACACAATACATAGACACTGCTGGAGTCCATTAACTGTGAATGTCCTGGATGCTCAACGTATTTTCATTTCCTCTGTGAAATGTTCTTTTTAGTGAAGCTATACTTGTGCCACATCTGCATACTTTCTGTAATGAGCTCATTTCAAGGGTCCGGCTGAACAAGATGAAACAAATTATTTGTCAGCATCTGGAATGTGGTTCAATTAAATACCACAGCGTACATGATGTAGTACAACACTACTAAAACATCTTCCTTCTATCAGGCTACAAATCAATTTGTTATAGATGAAACACAGTTCGTTACTCTGCTAATCACCACGATAACACAGGAAACAAAATAGCTTTGTCAATATCTAAGAATGTAAAATAAGTAAAAGATATACATTTTATAATGAGTAAAGATGTATAGTATATGTTAATACTCATGTCCTCCTAAAATAGTATTAAATGTTCAAGCTTATTTTCAACATGGAGTCCACATCAAACAAATGTCAATTGCCCAGCAAAGTATTTATTGAATTTGTTTTTCTAAGCACTTACAGTCATCATGTTTCTGAACATCCCTGAACTTCCTGTCTAGTACAAGATCACAAGGGACAGAGCAGTCTCCAGCAGCTATTCATCTACTGGCTTGGAGAAGGGAAGAGAGAAAAGGGGGGAGCAAGGGAAAGGGAAGAGACTTGCCTTGCTGTGTCTATGTGTTCATGGAGACACAGCTTACTAGCACACACAAGGTGGCTCCATAGGACCCTTCAATAGAAAAGAGACACCCTAAAACAGGAAATAAGGGCCTATGCTCAGAGGGGTCATCTGATTCTGCAGGAAACTAAACAAGGAGCAGCATCAATTGTAAGCAATTGAAAAAGCTTAAAAACATTTTGACTTTAATATCACTTTAATCTGAGGGCTGTCTCAGGCTACCTAGAAACATGTATAATCATTCTATGAAGCATTAAAGGAGAAATATGAGGTGAGTGAAAATCACTCATCCACATAGTTCGAGCCGACGTGTGACAATGAAACTGTCACACGTTGGCTCAATAGATCGGGGAGTGAGCGAACACATACCGTCGCTTGCTCACTTCTCGATCATCTCCCTGCAGAGAGCGGTGACTGTCAGTCACCTCCAACTTCACTATCTCTTTGTATTCAAGTAGAAAACTCAACAGAACAGCTCCTAGTAAATTATCCCTACAGATTTAAAAGAGAACTATGGCCCAACCTTTTTTACCCATAGCTCTCGTTAAGGTCACAGGAGGACGTTTACCATGTCCTTCTGTGACTCAAAGCACAGAGCCGTGCTGCAGCCTAGATCGATCCCAACTATATTGTCAGGATCCACCCCACCACCTGATTGACAGCCGGCTGTGCTTCTCTGGAGGCAGAGCCAGTTGTGCCCGACCCCTCCCTTCTCCATCCCTCCGGTCAGCGTTGGAGGATCGGAGAGGGGGGAATCCACGTGGGGAGGGTTGACTGACAGTCACCACTCTCTGCTGGGAGAAGATCGGGAACTGAACGATCACCGGTATGCGAGTTCTTAATCTTTAGAGCCAACGTGTGACAGCTTCGGTTTTACACGCCGGCTCTAATTATGGAGATGAGTGTATTTCACTCTCCCCATAATTATCATTTAATTGCCAAAATGAAAGACTTCCAACCTGGGAAACAAACACCGACCCATCTTCAAGAATGTATGCTATGCAACATGCTGTACTCACTCCCTTTCTGTCATGTGCCTGAGAGATCCATTTGTAATAATTGTGCATGTCTTACACTGATCTATAGCAAAAAAAATGTAACAAAAGTATTGTACAAGAAAATTGGCATTTAAAAAGAATTTCTGAGCAAGTGAATTGAAGAGGTGACGCAGCCTTGTCATTGAAGGTCAGGCACCTTATAGAATCTGTTGGACAGTGTCAATTTTATTTTGCTTTACAAAACATTTTTATATATTTACTTTAAAAAAAGTAAGAAAAAGTAAAATATCAAAAAAAGTTTACTTACGTTTGTACAGCAAGCTCAGTGTCAAATGTGAGGGTGATTCCAGTGTTCACCAGAAACACATATAACTTCATGATGACTGCTCTATGTTCCTCTGGTGCCCACTTTAAACTTTGCTGTGCTCATTTAGAAACTGTTAAAAGAAATACTATTGTAAATGTAATGTAAGGGTAACAGCACTCCACAACAAAACTATTTCATACAAATTGGCAGTACACATTTATTGCTACAAACAGTACATCGCAATCTATTTCATTAGCATTTTAATTAAAACACATAGTTGTTGACATTAACTAGGGAAGCACCTATACCGGCTTTTCGGTATCGAGTACCGATACTTTGATTTCGATACAGAGTACCAAAACCGGTGCTTCTGCTGGCATTTCCATGAGGAAATGAAGAGGAAAGATAACAAAAAGCATACGTTTCTGTGTTCATATATAGCAACTGCATATGCCTGCTTCATGTCACTCACTGCACATTGCTGGCAATGTTGATTTAAAAAAAAAAAATACCTCTGCAAAGGGGGAAATGGGCTTTAAAGTGTATTTTCACTTTTGCCGTCACATCTGGGACCCCCCCCATGATATGAATGTTATGTGTTCACTTCCACACAGCAAACCTAAAAATACATTTTGAATTTTTTTTTTCTAACCTTTCTGATATTTCTTTGGTGAAGACCTTTGTTTAGATTGCAGGTTACTCTGAGCAGTTTGATAGTGAAAGTAGAAGGCCAAACTGAGGGGGGGCAGACTGAACTTTCTCTCTTTAACTTACAATGCTTCTAAGCCTTTCACCCTTCGTTAAAGAAGAACTCCGGGCAAAACTTTTATTAACCATTGTAGTGGGACTACCATGTACTGCAAGGGTTAACTGTTTGTTTTTGTCTAGGTGCGGGGGGAAAAAAAAGTAATTATACTCACCTGAACTGTGGAGCTGGCTTGCTCTTAGACCAGACCTCCCAGCCTCTATCCCCCTCCACCGCAACGGTCTAAGGTCCCGTACATCATCACTTTCTATACACTCGGGTGAGTATAACTTTTTTTTAGCACCTAGACGAAAACGAGCAGTTGATCCTTGCATTGCAAGGGTAGCCCCACTGCAAGGGTTAATAAAAGCAATGCCCGGATTTCTTTCTTCTTTAAGACAAATCTGCTTTACAACTGATAATGAGATCTGCCAGCACAGTACAGACAAGTTAATATAAAAAAGTAAACATAACTTCCCACAGCCTATCCCCTTTAACAATACATGGGTGGGAGCTAGGTAGGATTTTTAAGCAAAAGTACTTAAAATAAAAGCAGATAAAAAAAAAAAAATTCAGATATGCTATGTGAAAGGGAACAAGTAACACATATAAAATGGGTGTTATCTCAATTTGGCTGCAAAAAAGGAAATACACTTTAAGCACTTTGAAAGAGGCTTTGTTTGCATTGCACTGCACAATACCAGGGAAACCACTTTGCTTATTTATCACACTCTCACAGACCATGTTAGACTACATTTGCATGTCTGTGCTTTTTGTAGAGTACAGTTGGAGTACAGTGAGTTTTAGACATGTTTAAAGTGTATGTAAACCAAAAGTCTGTTTTTTAATATGTTTGGCATCATACCTCACTGTGTACAATTTTCTTTGTGAATCTACTGCAGAGTTTCTTAACCAGAGATCCTGCCAGTAATAGAACTTGCTGTTGCAGGTTGACAATACTGCTGCCACAGTCTCGCAGGTAGCAGCGACAACGCTGATGGCATTCATGAGGAGGTGGCTTAGTGTTGTTAGCCTCCATTAGGAAGTGTTGTTATTGGCAGGATCTCCAGGTCAGAAACTTTGCAACAGATCCCAAATACGATTCGCTTAAGAAGAGGCATGAAGCCAAAAGTCCTGAAAAATGCAAAAACGTTAGGTTTCCTTAATGCCTATGGAAGAAAAGTATTGTTGGAAATCCCACTAAAGACACTAAGATACCCAATTTACATGACAGGTCCTCTATATGGAGACATCAGGGGATGTAGGCACACCTGATGCATGTTTGTGTATGTGGGGGCGGAGACTTAAAAAAACATTTAGTATTTTTTTATGCTTCTGTAATTTTTTTAAATTACTTTTTGGTTTTTTTTACACTTAACTTTATTGCTAATCACATAGCGGGATAAGAATCCCCCTATGTAATAGCCAATTTACATGACAGGTCCTCTTTATGGAAACATCAGGGGTCTCCAAGACCCCTAATGTAACCTAGGGACCCCCAAGAGAAGCTGCTGAAGCAGAGATCTGCTTCAGCAGCTTTTCTAGCTGGGAATGACAACTGAATAGGGAAGTGATGTAATATACATGACTTCCTGCATTCAGGGACGAAGAGGAGCTCAGAAGGAGATCATGTACCGATCTCCCTTTGATCTCCTGTCACAGAGCAGCCGTGCCGGTACCGGATCTCAGGACCAGCAGTGGCTGCGGGTGTAAAACCACAGCTAATACAAACGATCTAGAGACGCCCAATCGCTTGAATGTAAACCGCCATCCAAGAAGCTACTCGTCCGGCTCCGGCGAGAGGATGAGTGAATTTTCAAGCCCTGCACATAAGTATAGGTAGGAAAAACAATTCTTATAAATATGCACTGCAATACAAAGCAATACTATCAATGCAGCATAATGAAAGCAATACTTTTTACATGAAAGTTCTTGGTGATTGTTTAATTTCTAAATTTTTCCATAAAAGCCATTACAAAATGCATGACTAAGTAAACAGGGATGAACATGCACTTTGGATTAACAGCTGTCTGTCACAGATATACTTCAAAAGCCAAGTGCATTCCCACTCACTATGTTAAGAGGTGACTGGCAGGTCAGTTTAAACTAATAAATATTACCAAATGGACACACAAGAACACCATCAGGATTGGGATTTAGTTCTTGTTAAACAGTGAATAAGTTGAAATAAGAGTTAACGGCCCAGTCACACGTGTTTGTTTCTCAGCAGTGAAATGCATGTACTTTAACACATGAAAACCCAATTTGGGTGAAAAATTTGGATTGAATGTAGTCGGTTCTCATTACTGAGCTGTAGTGGAGTTTATTTTTTAAAAAGTACACAGTGTACTTTTCCAGGTGTCAAACATGTCCACTGAAAGAGCTGTAAAAAGTTAAAAATTAATGTATCGTGCTTTTTATCTGTTTTTCAAATAGCTGTACCATGGAAAATGTATTTGCATAAGTCATGAGCAAAGAACGCATTTACACATTTATTAACATGCGCATGAAAGAACAAGTTAAAAGAGAACTATGGTATAACCTTTTTATGTATGAGTGACAGCAGGCTCTGTCTATCTAGAGGCAGAGCCAGCTGTGCCCGCCCCCTCCCTGTCCGTTCCTCCGCTCAGCGTTGCAGGACCGGAGCTGGGAGGGGGGAAATCCCTGCGGGGAGCGGTGACTGTCACAGAGATGATCGGAAAAGTGAGCGAGCGACGGTATGCATTCGCTCACTTCCCGATCTATAGAGCCGACCTGTGACAGTTTCATTGTCACAGGTCGGCTCGAACTATGAGGTTGAGTGAAAATCACTCACCTCATAGTTCTCCTTTAATGCACAATAGTGCATATGAAAACAAACACAATAACACACAGGACAGTGTGCACTTGAAAGAATCCTTAAGTTGACCTTGACGTCAATTTTTTTTTCTATTATTCACTTGCAATGTTCCTTTGAATTTGTTAGAAAATGTGACTACTGTGAAAATTTGTTAGAAAATGTGACTAAATGTAGCACAGCCCCCTTCCTTCTTGTACATCATAGCACGCTCCTCTTCCAGGAGTGTCTAATTACTCTCTGTGATTACACACTATCACCCTCCCTCCTTCCCATACATACAGATGTGGTCACATAAGTTGTTACCCTTCCACGAATAAAGTAGAACCCACAACTTAACCTAAGTGAAGAAAGTAATTGGCATCCATCATTATTTACTCTATGCTGAATGAAAATTAGACTTTGCTTTTGATTCAGCAGAATATTTCAAATAATAAAACAAATTAAAATGGCAAGGACAAACATGAAGGGACCCGTAATCTAACATTTTGTTGAACAACTTTCAGAGGCAATCGCTGTAGCTGTAGATTAGATTTCTGTAGCTCTCATTGAGACTTTTGCACCTGCCCAC
Source organism: Nanorana parkeri (assembly GCF_000935625.1). NCBI lineage: Eukaryota > Metazoa > Chordata > Amphibia > Anura > Dicroglossidae > Nanorana > Nanorana parkeri. The sequence continues at coordinate 150,803 of NW_017307839.1, forward strand.
AGGTAGTAAAGGTGCCCATACACCTTACGACCATCGCAAGACTTTTGTCTTGCGCTGGTCGTATGCTTATTGAAAGCTTGTACGATCTGCCAACCTTGGACGGGCAGATCGTACTTGCGATCATCGAAAGCCCGCCCTGCTGAGGGGCGGGCTTCCGATGACCGCAATGCAGAACGGGCACAGCGGCCCATTCCGCAGCTATCGGACGAGCAGGCTAGAAACCCGCCGACAATCGTACGATTCTCGGCGGGTTTTCGAGCATGTTGGTTTGACAAAAGACGTGCGACCGTACAGTAGAAACGGTTGCACGTCTTCGTTCACACTGCTCGATTCTCGTACGATCGCGGGATTTCGCCCGATTCTCGTATGAGAATCGAGCAGTGTATGGGCACCTTTAGGCTGCTCTCTTTGTGCTCCATCTGTCTCAGGTTTGAAGGTTGCCTTCTCCAGACTGCAAGTTTCAGCATTTTTCATAGATGTTTAAAAGGATTCTGATCAGGGACCAAGGAAGGCCACTTCAGAATAGTCCAATGCTTAGATCTTAGCCGATCTTGGGTGTTTTTAGCTGTGTATTTGGGGTCGTCCTGTTGGAGGACCAATGATCCGCAACTGAGACAGTGAATTTCCCTCCAGAATTCCTTGGTAGTTTTGAATTTTCATTGTACCCTGCAGGTGGTACATAACAGCGTACAGTACTTCCATGGCAAACACAGATCAAGTAACATATCTTTTCTTTATACATTCTTCAGTAGAAAAGACTTTCCATGCATACGTGCCACAGTGATCACCAGATTAGTTTATAACAAATAAGATATCACTCATACATTGTAAAATCTTGGTTCACAGAACACTAAATTAAAAATACGCTGATACATCCTTACACAATGCAGGAAGGCCACATGGCCTATTTATTTTATTTTGTGCAGCACTGTTTTCCGTTAAACTGAACCTGTGACCAGGCTGTAGACATTCAAATATTTATAAACTGTATCTATAGCTCATCTGACCCTGCTTACCCCTTTTCTAAAGGCCCATTCACACCATGTCTGGATCATCTCCAGACCAGACTGTTTCCAGACCCAAAATGCATCCCTATGCTATTTCTGGCCTCTATTCACACCAGCGCAGTCCATTCCAGACCAGAAAAATACTGCATGTCTCATTTTGTCTGGTCTGAAATGCACTGGAACGCATAAAAACCGCACTGGAATGCACCTGTAAGACCATTTTAAGCAAAAAAACACAAACAAATTCCAAACGTGCCAAAATTGCAGTAAAAACGTGGGGAAAATGTAATGCACTGCGTTCCAGATCTGGTCCGGAAAATGGTGAGAACCCAGCCTAAAAGTTGTTCAGAAGTCTTTCAGCTGTCTAATCTCTAATGTAAAAGCAGTGTAGGTGGTGCAAAGTGATCTAAGATGCTGTGAGAATGCTGTGAGGACTTTAGTGCTTCTGTTTTGAACTTTGAAGATTATTCACTCCACGTTACCTGCAGCATACAGCGGTCAGTGGGTGCTACTTATAAAGCACTTATTACTGCTGAAGAATATGAATTGAATTTTCATAGCCTTACCACAAGTCAGCTTTAAAGTGGAGTTGGTTGTTAAAAATGATTTATGAAACATACAAAGATGGAAAAGGTAGAATAAAGAAAGAAAAAAAAAAAGAAAAAACTAAAACTCTGACTTAAAATGAACAGAACTAGAAACTAAACCTATAAAATGTTACAAACTGCATTTTTATAGCAAATACTGCAGAGGGCAACATCCTAATTCCTCCAAGAAAAATACATATGTTAATCATTTGATTGCCGTTTCAAAGAACAGTGTGGTCTTGGCATTCTGCAGCAATACAAGGCTTTATGAAGCAGGAAAGCAATTTTGAACAAAATCTTTATAAGACTACCATTCTAATTTGAACTTTATTTTCTTGAATGGGCTTTCCCTATCACACAAACTTACTCAAATGTATTAAAAGAAACCCATCAGGAAAGAAACACGGAGCCTGCCATCACTGGCACATACATCTGAAAATGTTAGTTCTCTCTCTCTCTCTCTCTCTGCTATGCTGATCCCCTTGCTTCAATAACTATCTGTCTTTCCTGATGATATTTGTGATGACACTTGAATACATTCACAATCACAAATAATTCACACTATACTCTAAAATTACTTCCTATAGCTAAAACGACCTCCAGTTAAAAAAAAGAAAATACTTTTTTGCCTTTTTTTTTAGCTTTTCGCGGTGACCGCAAAACCATCTGGAGATCATCTCCAGGCCAGAATGTTTCCGGACGCAAAATGCATCTTAAATGTATCCCTATAGTATTTCTGGCTGTTCACACCAGCGCAGTCCATTATAGACCAGACCAGACCAGACAAATACTGCTTGTCCTATTTTGCCTAGTCTGCAATGTACTTGAAAGCATCAAAACACATACAAACGCACTGGAACGCACCTGTAAGATCCATTTTAAGCAACAACAAAAATTCCAAACCTGGCAAAATCACGGCAAAAACGCAATGTACTGTGTTCCAGATCTGGTCCAGAAAATGGTGTGAACCTGCCCACAATGCGTTACAACACAATAGCCCAAATTCACACCCACCTGTTTTTTGCAACTTCGCTACTCAATACTCACTATGAGCAGCTGGAGTTTTGACAGAGAGGCTCCTGCTTAGAGTTGCTACCAATCAAAAAGGGCAGTGCTGGGCAGGGGGCATGACAACAAAACTAACTACAGGAATACAGACACGGCCTGTAAAGGAGTGCCGACATTCGGTGTCCAGTAGCCCCAAACACCAAACTCAGGGAAGCAAACTGACCACACTTCTGCTTCTGTGCTTGACTCAGTAAGATTTGAAGAGAAAGAGAGGTTAACTGGCAGGATCAGCGGGTATTTCATAAGAAATCACTGAGAATTGACATACCATCATGGCCATGGCCATACCATCAGTATTGATACCCTTTTTCCCAAAGAATCCCACTTTGCTGTAAATTATGCCAAAGATAATACAAATAAATGTCATCCACCGTTCTTAATTTCAGAGTCCATACAGAAGACTTGCTTTATGATTTTTGACAAATTATTGTATTTATACACTTGTACTTATATTAGTACCCTTTAGAAACTCAGACATTGTTGGATTTTAATGATCTTCCAAGCGGACAAACAACTTTAATTAGTATCACATGTGCCTTCAACCTTCGTAGTCACTTGGCCTCTTCGAATGGAGAAAAGTACTCACTCCGGCACTTGTGTCATAGTGTGTAGCACAGTGAAGATGGGTAAGTGAAAGAAAAGCAGACAGTTGTCTGAGGAGTAAAGGAAGAAAGTAGCAGACAGGTATGGTAAAAGGTAAAGGCTACAAAGCCATCTCCAAAGAGCTACATCTGTGACCACCGTTGCTAATATTTATAAGTTTATGGTCCATGGGACCATAAACCTCCCTGAACACAGCCACTAGAGGAACATGAAACATAAGAAAAATACGAATGGTAGAGCCTAGGAAAACTTCAAAAGAAATCCTAACTAGCCACCAAGATGGATGTACAACAATATCAAGTTATATCATTTATCACTGCCTGAATGAGATCAGCCTCCATAATACAAGAGCCAGGAAGGCAAATGGAGTTTGCTAAAATACATGTTACAGGTAATTACAGTTCTGTGGGATATCCTTTGGGCACAGGAAACAAATGTAAAACTTTTTTGTAAGTCACACCAGTTCACAGAAAGTGTCTGCTTTATAGATGCTGAAAAGGTAGAGGGATACCAATACTTTTGGCCACAACTGCATAAGGCAAGCTCTACAAGCAAATGCATATGTTTAATATTAATTTTGTCCTTTGTGCCCCTCTGTCCTTACCTAACCCACCCTCCTCCTCCACAAATGCATACCTATTTCAACCCAATAGGTGCGGCCCCCAGTGTTTGTTTACATCCAGTGCCGCAGGCCTCGCTGTGCTGGCTGTATGACTCATTCCTCCTCTCTCATTTGACAGTGCTGGTGCCTCATGGCTGGCTGAGTGTTGTCACATTTAGCTGAGGAAGTCCCCAGCCCAGTATGATCTGAAACAAGTCGGTTTGAAGTTTACAAAGGGCTATCTTTCCTAGCTATCAGTGGCTGAATAGAGCATTGTGGGAGCTGGAAAAAGCAAGTATGTGAAGTTGGGAGGTAGGGCTGCAACAATTAAATCGACATAATCGATTATAATCGATTATTGAAAAAGTTGTCAACTTTTTCAATCATCGATTAATCGGTATCCGATTGGTTGGCCCTGTTCACGGATTGGGAGGGGTTGGGAGTTCCCAAGTGAAACTTTTACTTTGCCCTGCACAGGCAAAGGGAAAGCACACTTTAAAGCCACAGGTCAGCAAAACAGCCAGGCAAATTGCATTTTAGCAGGTGATCAGCAATGCTACCCTATATTTCTCCTATGACAGGATTACTCTGAAGTGCAAGGCAAATCAACATTGTTAGCTGCCTTTGGCAGCTAAACATACTTTCTGTTGCTTCCCCTTTGCTGTGTTCTTGTGCTGTAGGTGAAGAGAAAAAGCCCTGAGTAAATTGCAACATGGAGCTTATAGAGGTGGGGCTTAAAATGAACCTAGTCACTTTAAGCCAACTACATTTCCAGCCTGGACTTTGTAATAAAGAATAGAAAATATGGAGGCTGATTAGAACAACATCAAAATATGTGAAAAATAAAAGGAAAAAGAAATATAGACTTGGAGACATTGTGATTTGAGATAGGAAATTATGTGAAACTTTTAGCAGGTGATTCTACGTTATTCTACTTCGGAGTGCCGGTGTCCATAATTTCCTATACTTTATTCAGACGGTGGCCATCCGTCGACTACTGATGCACCCAACCTATCATTACGGATTAAGCGGTAAGGAGTGCAATGGGTACACGGATTGTTACTGATTGTGATTTGAGAGTCCCTAAAAAATGGAAGTCTTAGGGTCAAATCTTGAGAGTTCCTAGACAATCTATCCAGCAATGTACAGTGGTCCAGGAAGTGTCATGGTGTCAGAGAGTGAACACATCTGCTGGACTCCAATGCACTGACAGGTGTTGTGCTATAGACATGCTGAGCTCCTGTGTGTGGCTGGGGACAGTGGCCCATGTGTGCCCAGCACAGGACTGGACAGGGAGCTGAGGATGCTGGATTCATACACAACATCTGACAGGGGCCTGAGTGTCCAGGCCGGGGGAGGAGATGTCAGCTGGGATCTCTGCTCCCTCTACACACCATTCACAACAAAGAGCTGCACCATCCCATATGATTCCTCTATCCCATCTGCCCAGCGGTGACCCCCTCATACCCGGGCAGAGTCCGGCTGCCAGTCAGGAAGGTTCCCCTTGTTATTGTTGTTGTTGCTGACGATTCAGCATCGCTCAGGCTGCTTGTTTCCGGTGTGACGTGAGATCAGGCATCCCTGGGATCCCTTTGGATGTGCACGCTCCTTGCTTGTCCCTGCTTGCCACTGAGATGTGCAGACTTCAGCAGTGCAGTCTCCCAATCAATCCCTTAGTGATTTGTATTAAATAGGAGAACAGTGTGGTAAGGGTAACCATACATGTTACTACCAGATTGTATAATATCTGTCTACACTTTTTATTATATAATAAGAGGGCAAAACTAAATAATCAATGTCATTTGTATCCAATAACACACTTCTTTGCACTTCATTGTAACTGGTGGATCTAAGGTCTCATTCACAAAAGGTGGCAAGGGGTGATAACATTAGACTGTTGATGTGTGATTTTAGCACCC
>NW_017307839.1:156708-175833 GCF_000935625.1 Nanorana parkeri
CTGTGGACAGTGCTGTGGCTGTAATGCACGTTGGAAATATACAGCATGTCGCATTTGGCAGGCCGTGATGCTTGTCGAACGCGGTTCTTGCAATGAATGGGACGGCACCACAACCACATGAATATGGGCATGGGACACGGGCAATAAAAAATCCCCATTGGCATTTTAAAAAGCTGTATTAGGATGCTCCTCCTGTATGCCAGCCAGCCACTGATCACTTTTCAGAGGGTGGCGGAGGCTGCTATCCATGTGAACAAGACCTACAAGAGGTTGAACAAGCAGAATGCATAGTGTGTGGTACTCTTTAGGAAAACATTAGATTGAGGCCTGGTTCACACCTGGGCGTTTTACAGCGCGTTCCTACACGCTGTAAAACGTTTAACATGTGAAAATAAGACACTGTCTTATATTTTTTTTGCCCCCAAAAACCACACTAGGTCTTATTTTCAGGGGATGTCTTATTTTTTTTTAATGTGCAACAAAATGTACAACAATCCAAAGTTATTTGGTATCACTCCGCCTGTCACAGTAACTGGCGCTATAGAGGAATATCGGCTAATGCGTCTCTGCTCCCTCCGCCGCCGCAGCCTTGCTTTCTACAGCGCTGGCTTCCTATGCCACCAGGGACAGTGGTACCAGCGCTGCAGCAGTGAGGACATCAGACAGTGGACAGCGTGGTAAAGTACAGTACCATTTACCGGTACACATTACAGTACCATTACATTAAGCAGTGCCTTCAGGGGGACAGCAGTTGGTGAAGTCTGGTACTGGAGTGCTCTCTGTCACTGCGCTGTCTGGAGGGAGTCTCCTGTCATCCCCTTAATACAGTATGTCCCTGCAGGCTGATACCATCTCTCCTGCAAGTTCCCCCTCGTATGCTACCACCAAACTAGGTCTTATTTTCGGGGTAGGTCTTATATTACAGGAATCTTGAAAAATAGTGCTAGGTCTTACTTTCGGGGTAGGTCTTATTTTCGGGGAAACACTCATCACACAACGTTATGCTAAATATATGAAATGGAATAATTCTGGATGCGCCTCATGTCTATATCTCTAATCCCAGGTTTATTGGGTTTATTATCCCATATTTAATTTTTCACAGGCGTATAATTGTTTCCTGTTTATCTACAAATGTTTACATGTCTCCCTGGTGACTGAAAATCCAAGAACTTTGTTTAGCAAAACAGTATAACCAGATCTCTTATAGTCACCACGTGGCCTTCCTTTCTACATTTTGTGACTTCTAATTTGCCATAAAGCATGATGGGTGACCTCAGTGCCTGACAGGGGGTTGGATAGTGGGAAGGGGAAAGCCACACCATGACCAGGAGAGATCTGGTCACTTTTACATGACAGTGTTCTGGATTTTGAGGCAATGGGGACTCTACACGTCAACTAATTATACATGTGTTATCATCCTACAGCAAGGTTACAACCTTTTACAAAATAACAATAAAGACACGCATATAAATAAAAGAAAAAATGTGTGCTTCTTGCTTTACCTTACTGTGACTGTACAATCATGTCTGATAGAAATAAAGAATCTTCTGCAGACTATGACTAAGGCCCAGTTTAGGGGCTGAAACATGTAAGCATTTGTTTGCGGCTTTTATGCCTTTTTGCAAACAAAGTATTGGATGGACGGATCCCCCTGGGATTGCCGGTTATTAGCTATTGCTTAGTGAAGGCTCTGGCGGAAGCTTTACCAGACACTGAGGTTCAAGCAGCGGGTTTGGAGACAAGAGGGTAGAGCTGCTGCATGTTTCTTTTTTTTTTTTTTACTTTCAATAGTTCTTTATTGAAGTCAAGTGAAGCATACATAACAAAATGCATATTGCTGCATGTTTCTTAATTGCTCCTGCAGACTATACCTCCCAGCCCCTGTCCATTCTGAGTAAGGGTTGACCGATATGTTTTTTTTCGGAAACCGATACCGATTATGGGCTACTTTTCAGGCCAATAACCAATATCAGGTACCGATATTCTGTTTACATCCAGCTGTGGAATCTTGCGCCGGGAGCTGAATGTACACCAGTCGATCCCTACTGATGGCAGTAGAGGGTAGCCTCCACTCCCCTCAAAGTGCAATGGCAGGCTGGCTATTGCACCCCCTAATGCCTGCTGTGTTTACATTCTACTTCTAGGTGCAGAATCTTGCCGCCAGCAGCTGTAGTTCCCCTTGGTTCCGGCATATGCTGTGGAAGCAACTCCTCTGCCCGCGCTGTACCCTGTCCCATTCATCTGCCAGCAAGACTCCAACAGGGGCTGGGAGCAATAGCCAGCCTGCTATTGGCTATTTCAAACTGCAAAAGCCAAAAGCAGGTTGGCTATTGCACCTGCCCACTGCCTAATGCCAATCAGCAGAGGAGCGGATCTGAAGGAGAAGGAAACATCAAGAAATCCCAGCTGTTTCTTTCTATTCTAAAAGTGGCCGTCGGCCGAAATCTGCACAGTGTATGGCCACCTTTATTATCAGTAATATCGGTAAATTTAACCGATACCAATAATTTAAAAACCTGTGGATATTGGCCCCGATTATCAGTAGATCCAATAATCAGTTGACCCCTAGTTCTAAGCTACGGACTTTCAGTTGCAGGACAGGAGAAAGTATCAATGGACTATAACTCCAGTGGCATCACTGCACTTGTACTCTATTGAGAATTACGAGTTCTTCTGCCTCCTTGGCCGACAGGACTTGTAGTTTATTACATTTACAGGTCCTGTAAATGGATGACACGGTTCTGTGGGCGGGGCCATGCACAGTCCCACTGAATAAAAAAAATGACAGGAACCTGCAGGGAAGTAAAGGGGAAGGGCTGTTCGGGGGTTGGGGGTGATGTGACCTGTGTTTCCTTTTACACCCTGAATAAGGATGTAACATGAAACATGGTAAGAAAAGTGGAGTTATTTCTTAAAACTTCTAACCATTAGCATGTATGAAAAACATAAACCTGGATACGGTGCAGTAAGGCAATAGACAATGTGCTTTGGGATTAAAAAATCACAGCGTACAGGAGATGGCAGTACAGCCTCCTGAATGCCGGGCAGCTGCTGCTCTAATGCCCTTTGAATAGCAATCCACCATAAATTGCTTTTCATAGGGGTGGTAAAGGCTGCCGCCCATCTGAACAAGGCCTAATAGAGCACCAGAGGAAATCGAGCGCTCAGCAAGGCATATGACAGTGCACACAAACACCTCTAGATGCAGCTTTCACTATATCAGATATGGATGAAGGATCTCTTACAAGACATCCAGAAAACCACCGGGACACTAAAGTTTATGCAAGGGCCATTTTTATATTAGTTTAGTTTTGGATAGAGTGAGTAAGGGTTAGACAACCTGTCCTATCAGAATGTTATTGTTGTCTGTTTCCATACTGTCAAAATTCACCTCTACATTTGTCCTGGTGACCATTGTCACTGAGGCAGAAAGTAATGGAAAACCAAAAATTTTAAGTTGTCATCAGAGCAAGAAGTGAGAGAAAATCGTCTGTTTAGGACACATGTCCCAATGACAACTCTCTAAGGGCCGGCGGTGGTACACGCTGTCAAGGAAACAATGCAATCCTCTAATTACACTACATCTCACTGTTTACTTTCATTCATTTCTATGCAACACAGTGCAATGCAGTGTAGGTCCAGCATGTCCTTGTCCACTGCAAAGCCAAGGGGTGAACCGACATCATAGGACAAATTGCCTTATATATGTGTTTCGGACCTGCGTTGGCTGCCATGTGGTGTGAATGGACCCTTACATGGGAATTCTGTTTACTTTAGAGAGATTGGCTCTCAATTCTTGTTGTGTCTCCAGGAGAGGAAGTGAAGATAAATTGACCCAGCAGGACATAGGCAAAAAAATTACCAGATAGGGGTTTTAACTAAGGATTCACGGATATCATTTTTCCAGACCAAATACAAGATACTTTTCTGCAAGTATTCGCAGATACCAATTACCATGTTATGTGACTAATAATAATAATAATAATAAACAAATGGTTTGAGGACAGTGGTAGAGTGCCAGGACCCGGTCCCAGTTGCAACAGGTGTGCCACTGGTAGTTCTGCCACTGACTCCAAGCTGTAGAGGAACTACAAATATCAGCAAAACATTCTACAACAATGCAGAATACAACCAGAAATAGAGGACTACAAATCTCAGCAATACATTATACAGCAATGCAGAATACTATCAGCCATAGAAGACTACAAATCCCAGAAAAACATACATTAATGCAAAAAAAATACCATCAACTAGAGAGGACTACAAACCCCAGCAATATATTATACAGCAATGCCGAATGGCAACCAGCTATAGAGGAACACAAATCTCTGTAATGCATTATACATCAATGCAGACTTATATGGAGCTACATACTTTGTGCTACTTCGTGGTGCTGTCCTGATGTCTCCAGTGGAGGATCTCAGGTGGCTGTGCGGGGTCTCAGGAGACTGTGCAGGGTCTAAGATGTGCTTGCGGTGTCTCAGGTGAGCTGTGCAGGGTCTATAGTCAGCTGTGCAGGGTCTCAGGTGGCTGTGCGGGGTCTATGGTGGGCTATGCAAGGTCTATGGTTGGCGGTGTGGGGTCTATGTTGGGCTGTGCAGGGGTAGGCTGTGCGGGGGTCTATGGTGGGCTGTGCGAGGTCTACCTTCATGTGAACGGTAGCACTGTTTACAGGACCACCTTCAGTTTAAAAATGTAAAGCGCCAGTATCGTTGCTTAGTACGAGTACATTTTCATGAGTACTCGTAAAAAAATACCCAGTATCGGTGCATCCCCAGTGTTAACCCTTCCCTACTTTTTCCAAAACTAACAGAACATGTTTGCTTTATATACACTTTAAGAAAAGGTTATAAAATGTTTTTTACTCTGTCATGATGGCAAAGCACTTCTTCTTACAGTCACTTTGAGATAGATTGTTGCCGATTCCTCTTATCTTTCTAACCATTGAAGATGTCCTCATAAAATACACGAGGATCAGCCTGTGTGTAAAGGTCCCTGCTGTTATAACAAATGGGAGTTTCCTCAGTTCTGTCACATGGAGAATGGAATAAGCTGAAAGCTGCCATCTGTTCTCACCCTAAATCTTCACAATCACCTCAGTGTTAACCCATGATTTCCTCGCACCTTCTGCAGTCATGAGCCACCATTACTAAATCATCTATTACATTTACTAATTAAACTACACTATAAACTAATCTTTCTAGTAAATGCTGCGATTTATACATATTTATCAGCATAAAACCCCTACATTTAAAGCATGCATTTGGCATTGGACAGGGTGGGCACAGGTTAGAACCTCTGTCACCTTTTTATTGCCATTATGTCCTTGTTGTGGAGATTTCCCCTTACTTCCTGTCAGCACTGAACCTGATGGGAAATCCTTCCAATGAAGACAGAGACAAAAACAAAAACCATCTTCCTTCACCATATAAGTACAAATAAATAGCAGTGCTAACATGCTACGGTGAAAGGAAGAGAAAATTATAGGTAGTTGAAAAATGTTTCCTTTTTTAGTAGAGTAAGGAAGAGTTAAACTTGTGACAGTGATTGCTGTCTTTACTTTCCTGTCCTGATGATGACAACACACCTTTTTATTAGGGGGGTCACAGGGACATGAAGTGAGGAAAAACTGAGTCCCAAACAGAAATAAAAACGTGGCAGAAAGTTTAGCTCTTCCGACTCTTGGCCTGGAGTTAGGCAGTCTCTCAGGTCTTCCACATAGGAATCTGAACAGCTTAGTGAAGGAGCTTGTACAGCAGACTGACAACACTGCTTTGAAATTGCAAGGCGGTGGCTTAGTATTGTCAGCCTGTAACAGGAAGAATCTCCAGGAAAGAAACTTTGCAACAGATTCACAAAAAAACTGTTTAAAAGGAGAACTATGGGGTCAGGGCTTTTCCCCATAGTTCTCCTTAGGGTAACGGGAGGACACAAACTAGCGTCCTCCCGTCACCCTAAGCTCAGTATAGTAGCTGTAGCTCGCGGTATACTGAGACGCAGCAGCTGAAGCGGATCCCGACAATTAGGCCGGGATCCGCCCAGCTGCGTGACTGACAGCTGGCTCTGCCTATCTAGAGGCAGAGCCAGCTGTACCCGCCCCCTCCCCCGTCCGATCTGCCCGTCAGCGCTGGCGGATCGGAGCGGGGGGGGGGGAATCCAGCCCCTCCCCCTGCCACGGCAGAGAGCCGTGACAGGATCGAGAGGTGAGCGAACACCGGCATGTGTTCGCTCACCTCCCGATCTACTGAGCCGACCTGTGACAGTCTCATTGTCACAGGTCGGCTAGAACTATGAGGTGAGTGAAAAGCACTCCCCTCATAGTTCTCCTTTAAGAAAACTGTATACAATGAGGTGTGTCAGCGAACATAACGAAAAATAAATGAAGGTTCATTCACCCCAATACAATGCATTACCTCAACCTGTGGTAACACAATTTACTTTTATTGTGAATGGTACTGCTGTACACCACGGCACGTAAGCCCCTTGGTCAGGGCTAGGTTCAAATATCGGCGATCCCAGGACCCCGCATGATTGCACACAACGATTGCCGCACGACCCCATTGATTTCAATGGGGTTACATCCGCCCGGCAATCGATAAATATATGTACCTCGTTTTGCGACACGCGCCGCGCAGGTGTTTGAACCGCGATCGTGCACGATTACACAGGCGGTACCGTGCGATCTGTCCGGCGAGACTGGGGTGCCATTAGAAAATAATGGCACCGCCAGCGACGATCGGCGGTGGTGGCCGATTCCATAACCGCACGGCCATCTGCACTTTTGCCTCAAGGTCACGGATCACCATAGTGTGAACCTAGCCTGAGTGATATGGAGCACATTTCCAGAAGTGCTTCAGCACTCGACACAAGTAATGGCACCACATTTTTTAACGTGTTCTATGAATGTGCACAAAAACGTGCACAATTTGGCATTTGGTCAAAGTGTGAATGGGGACAAGTACATGAGCTTTTTTGGGCGCACGCTCATTTTTGGCCCCTACATACTTCAATAGGAGTAGCTAAAACTTGTGTGATTTTCCTCCTAACAATCCTCTTCACCTAGTAACTAGCCTTCCATTGGCTAAAACAAAAAAGCTCACGCCTAAAAACGCACAAAAAAAACGCGTGAGAGAAGAGTGTGCACATGCCAAAAAAACACCAAACACAATCAAGTATGATTGTAGCCTAAAGCACATTACCATGCTTTGTGGTAATGCATGTGTCAATGCATCGCAGGGCAGAGCGTTCATTGTGAAAATAACTCAAACTTAACTCCGTTGCTATTCACTACAACGTGCGGTAATAGTCTGCGGTGCACTCCACTAGCGAAATGGCTGATGGGTTTTAGGCAGCCCATTGAAATGGGCAGTGCACATTAACACACCGTGTCAGAGCTGAATGGGTCCTAAGGGTTAATTTTTCCTGGATTGCAATTGGGTATATATTTTAACCAAGGTAGAGAAGAAAACTTAGGTAATATCCGCAAAGAAATTGCAACTTAACCATGATACATGTATTCGTCTTTGACAATCCCACCATATTGTAAGCACCCTCCACCCCAACTAGTGCTGTGCCTGAGCTTGGTGTGAACCCCTTTCACCTGACTGCCCAAGCCCGCTTAAAATTATGACCACCACACCCTCCTCCCAACCCAATTGGTTGCAGAGAGGTGCATATCCCACCCTGCAGGTATACGTCAGAAAGGGGCACTGCAACTGCTGCCACTATTGGGGGGGGGTTGGCGGCCACAATTTTAAGCAGGCTTGGTAGAACTAGGGAGAACTGGGTTCATACCAAGCCCAGGCTCATTATTACTGGCAACAATGTGTAAAGGTTTGCCTCAATATAACATAGCTAACCTCCTGCGTTTACAAATCATACCCTGTAAGGTTGAATGTACACTATAATATTTCATGTATGCTCTTTGTCTCAGATCTTTAGGACCTTACTCACACAAGTCTCCTGCCTTTGTTTTTTGTCATAAAAAAGCAGGCGAAATCGATCTGGGAAGTATAGTGTTTGTTTTGCGTTTATGGGTTCCATACAGATTTTCCCTCCAAACTTTGCATTTAAATAAATTCAGCAAAAAAAAATAATTACAGTTAAACTGAATGCACCTGAATGTCCAAAGTGAATTATACTATTTTACCTCATAACATGCATTTATATGTGTTTAGAAAAGTCCTATAAACACATATAAAAGCATATCATTACATTTCTGTCATTGCCCGTGTGAATGAGGCCCAATTGTTACATGACATTTACAGGGTTATTCACAAAAGGGTGACGAGTTTGGAGAAGGCAGGAGAAGGGAACAATCTAGGACAACATAGCTGAACTGGAAAGTGAGCTGAATTGGAGAATTTTTACAAATCGGCTATTTTGTCCTAGATTGTTCACTTCTCTGCCTTCTCCAAACTGCACCAGTACCTCAAGAATCGGGTATTTCAGCCGTTTGCTTTGACAGATGGTATACAGCAACCTGATCATGCAGTGCAGGTCCTCACACATACCGTAGCTGTCTTTTCACTGCCTGTCAGGTTATACTCTGACACAAGGGTGCCCATGCCCGCTGAATACACTTATGTGTAGAAATGGTGGGCCGAACTTAAAGGTCATTTATAGTTAAAGTGTATGTAAAGACAAAGTTTTTTTTTTTTAGAATGGGGAAGGGTTTAGACCTTCTGTCAAGTTTCTACTGTTGCCGATGTCGATATTGTAGAGATTCAGCCCTATATTCTCCTGGTGACCATTCTTCCAAAATAGAAAAAAGTGAGGGGTATCTAAAACCTCCAAACAAAAGGCGAGGGTCATCCTTCCATTGGGGACAGATGTACAAAGAGGGAATACATTAGGGAGACTGCTTCTCTCTTTCTGTTGCATCCCCAGGACAGGAAGTAAAGTCTCCCCAACAGGAAACACAAATAGAAAACAATTATTTGATAAAGTTTTAACCCTTCTCTTGTCTATCCAAAAGTAAAATAATCAAGTGTTAACTATTATTACACTTTAAGGCCCCGTTCACATTGAGCGATTCGCAAATCGCGCGTTTGTCGCGCAAATGCTTGCATCAAAAACCATTGAATCGCGTCAAAATCCGCTCCAAAAAGGGTCCTGCTGTAGCGACACACGACCCGCGACAGCAGGACCCTTTGCCCCATTGCAAAGCATTGAGGAGCGGTATCGCGCGGTAAATAGCCACGATATCGCGGGAATTACCGTGCAATCAATCGCTCAATGTGAACGGGGCCTAAGTTAAACACCCGCCTCTTAGCCAAGAGTTCAATCACAGGTTTTGGGGCAGTAAAGCTGAGAATCAGAACAGCAGATATAGAAAATACATATTTATAATACACTGGAATTTCAATGCTTATTCCAACGGCTGAAACTCAAGGAAATCTTCAAACAAGCTAACTGGTTGTGGTTGGTGGTGAGCCTGGGCTTGGTGCAAACCTAGTTCACCCCAGCCTGGTCAAAATTGCCTGCCACCACCACCCTACTGACCACCCTTCGGACCCAACCAGTTGCAAAGTGGCGCATTTCCCCGTCCCCCAGCTATACGTGACAAAGGGGTGGGGAATGCAACCGCTGACACTACTGGGCCGGGGGGGTGACAATCACAGTTTTTAGCAGGCTTGGGAACTGGATTCGCACCAATCCCATCCAATGTGGTAAGACAGCTCTCAAAACACACAGGCCTCCCAATGAGTACCTGGAAGCAACTCATGGGTGCCGAACTGCAACATGAATGTGTCCAAAGAGCCTTTAACTGTTCTTTATACTGTCACAAAAACACAGCCAATGTGTTTCAGGGGCAACAAAACTCCCAATAAGTTTCAATCACAATGTGTGATGAAATAAAAACAAAATGTTGTGCTAATAATAAATATTGTTTTTTTTTTAATCAGAGTATTTTGTTTTTATTCTATCACATTGTTATTTACGTCTGTTCTGTAGCCCAGATAAGGGAAGAGTTTTGTTGCCTCCCAAAATGCGTTGGCTATTTCCATGTAAAGTCCAAATACCATTCACACTCCTACGGCCTTACAGTTCAAAAAGGCATCTGTGGTGTTCAAGGCGACCGCAAGGATGGCGCCATGCAAACACTAACAGTAAAATCAAGTATTTCACCGGCATGAAATACTTGAAGTACGGTGCTAACGTTTCAGGTCCACACAGGGATCCTTCATCAGAGCGACACAGCTCTGATGAAGGATCCCTATGTGGACCCGAAACGTTAGCACCGTATGGCATTATGTGACATCCTGCACTGAATAAACATATCAATGCAATATTGATATTTGATTTTCCAAGTGTGTGCCGGTGAAATACTTGAATTTACAGCTATTTCCATGTGGCAGACATTACCAACAAATAAAAGAGAGCTATGGGGTGACAAAGCTATCGAGATCCACCCAGCTAGCTGATTGACAGTGGGCGCTGCCTATGTACAGACAGAGCCAGCTGTGCCCGCTCCCGTCTGTTCCTCCAGTCAGTGCTGGAGGATCGGAAAGGGAAGGGGGGAATTTCTGCGGGGAGGAATGACTGACAGTCACGGCTCACTGCAGGGAGATGGTCGGGAAGTGAGCAAACGAACAGAGCGCTGCGGCCAATCAGCTGCTGGCTCTGTTGTTCAGCTATTCTGACAGCAGCCAGCGCAATGAAGACAGCGGATGATTCCTCGATCAACGATCATACAGCATTTATGGAGGAATCTGTTATATTTTTTTCATTCAAATCAATTTGTTTGTACAAATAAGATACATTCTTGTTAATAGTTGAGGTACTTGAATGCATTTTAAGATTTACTTGCGGAGTTTAGTGCCACTTTAATGGGAGTAAGCTCAGAGTCTTTCTATGGGGACGGACAGAGTTTCCAGTCACTTTGAAACTGTACAAAGATGCTCCAAAGGCCTGCTACATAGACACATCAAAATGGTAAGAATTAAATATATACTGCACATATATACAGTGTATGTATGTATATATACATACATACACTGTATATATGTGCAGTATATATTTAATTCTTACCATTTTGATGTGTCTATGTATATACAGTGTATGTATATATCTATATATATATAGATATATAGATATATATACATACATTGTATATATGTGCAGTATATATTTAATTCTTACCATTTTGATGTGTCTATGTAGCAGGCCTTTGGAGCATATATATCAATATCACTCTCCAGCAATGTACAGTGGTCCAGGAAGTGTCATGGTGTCAGAGAGTGAACACATCTGCTGGACTCCAATGCACTGACAGGTGTTGTGCTATAGACATGCTGAGCTCCTGTGTGTGGCTGGGGACAGTGGCCCATGTGTGCCCAGCACAGGACTGGACAGGGAGCTGAGGATGCTGGATTCATACACAACATCTGACAGGGGCCTGAGTGTCCAGGCCGGGGGAGGAGATGTCAGCTGGGATCTCTGCTCCCTCTACACACCATTCACAACAAAGAGCTGCACCATCCCATATGATTCCTCTATCCCATCTGCCCAGCGGTGACCCCCTCATACCCGGGCAGAGTCCGGCTGCCAGTCAGGAAGGTTCCCCTTGTTATTGTTGTTGTTGCTGACGATTCAGCATCGCTCAGGCTGCTTGTTTCCGGTGTGACGTGAGATCAGGCATCCTCGGGATCCCTATAGACGTGAACGATCTCTGCTCTTTCCTGTCAGCCCCAGGGTGGTGCACACAATGGCTGCGCATAGCGCACTCAGTCACTATAGTGTGGAATATAAATAAATCCTATAGTTACAACTCCCACTTTCACTACACTTATATGATAAAGTTCTGTAGTGTAAATTAAAGTGTGTTTATGCCCAAAACTTTTGTTTAGGATAGAATGGATTAAAGTTAGAAACTCATCCAGGTTTTACTGCTAGCAGGGGCAAGGTTAGAGAGTTCCTCTCACTTCCTGTTCTGAGGATGAGGTTTTACAAGGCAGGATTTCCCTCTCTTTTCAGGGATTTCGTCTCACTTCCTCTTGTGGCTATCAGACAGGAAATGGGGCACAGAAGGCAAAAAAAAAAAAAAACTGATTGGTTTAAACCCTTCATGTACTCTATCCAAATCTGAAAAAAAACAAAAACGTTTTGGCTATATGTGATCGGGGATTCCTGCGCCAAGAACGTACGGATTCTTGCAGCAGGAATCCCCAGGTGTCCCTGTTCAGATGTGGCCGCTGTTCCATTCCAGTTAATGACCGGGTGACAGCGGCCACATCTGTCCGTGGCTGCCCACATGTAATTGTAAATTTTAGAACAGCATTTTTAACGATTTTATTACTGCCCAGATTCAGGTTTTAGCTAAAACACTTAGGCCTCATTCACACAAGTATAGGCCGGCACGTAGTGCTGCGTGTAAGGTAGGGTTGCCACCTGTCCAGGATTCACCCGGACAGTTCGGGTTTTGAATGCTGTGTCCGGGTTTCATGGCAGCAGAAACCCGGACACAAGATGTCAGGCAGACAGGGGCAACCAAAATTAATAAAGGGTCTACTGGTCCCCCACTGTGCAGTCTCGACTATGATATTTACATATGAATGGGTGGCGCTTTTTAAATATGAATAACCCACGACTCCAAAAAAATGTCTAGGCGTCGCTAGAGTGTTCGGGTTTCGCTTGAAGAAAAGGTGGCAACCCTAGTGTAAGGCTGTATGGCTGCGTACTCCCACAGAGAAGAACACGGCTGCATACTAATCACACGCAGCACCTGTCCTTCCCGGTAGCTGCCCGATACGGCCGTGCACGCAGCATGGAGCTGTATGTGCCGGCCTTTTATCGTGTGAATGAGACCTTACGCATGCCATAGTCAGTTTACATGAATTATTGAATGATATGATTGTATAATTCTGATCCTGGCAGATAAAAGTAAAACTATACTCCATATAATGATGTATCTGATTTTGGGATGATGATCAACTCTTCACTGAGTGATCTTCTGAATACGTCCTGCATTTGATTGTATGCTTATAAATTGTACTTGAAGAACTGACAGTCCAATGTGCAGCTCACAGAGGCTGGAAGGGACAAGATAAGTAAGAAACACATCTAAAGGGCAGCCGGGGAAACCTAGATTGAGACAAACAATACCAGCAGCTCTGACATCGCGGGATTCCGCTGAGATCTCGCGGTATTTGGGACAAGGCGAGACGGAGGGAGAGGGAGGGCTGGGCTGCGGTTTGCCTTCTATGACGTCACTGGGAGCGGAAGTGACCGACTGATTTCCACGGTCATTCAGGATAGTGCAGAGAAGCTCTGCTGAGAAAGTACAAATAACTGCTTCGCCTTTCTATTTTTGTTGTCAGCTAGTACCCTTATTTGGTAACTGTTTCATAAAAGAAAACAGGAAGTTGCTGTATTTCTATTCAGTAATCACTTTATGATATTTTCTTGGGGACCTTAAAGGGACAGTCATGCCAAAAATTATATTTTTATTTTAGCTATAGCCAGGTGGACATTTTTCCCAACATTCAATGGGACTGTTCCAAGAATTTTAATACAATGCTGGGTTCAATGTGATCCTGCTGCTGGGGGCTGGAATGCTCATTCCAGCAGGTGGAGCTCAATACTGCCTACAGAAGCAGCATAGTTCCAGCAGACAGGCAGAGCAAAATAACCTAATGAGCAGCAATGACACCCCATGGAGCAATAATGTCCTGTTCTCTTCCTCCAAGTGCTCACCAACCCCACGGAGCAAAAATGTCCTGTTCTCTTCCTCCAAGTGCTCCCCAACCCCATGGAGCAAAAATGTCCTGTTCTTTTCCTCCATGTGCTCCCCAACATCCTCCAGTGACACCATTGTACCCTCACTAACACAACTGAGCACCAAATTCTCCCACTGAACACCAATATCCCCCTTCCCTCACTAATAATACCCCCCTTTGAGCACCAATGCCCCCCGGACACCAATGTTCCTCCACTAACAATACCCTCATTGAGCACCCATTTCTCCCACAGAGCACCAATGTCCAACCTTCCCCCACTAACTATACCCCCATTGAGCAGCAATGTATCCCTCTGGCAGCAGTGTACTCCCACTGAGTACCAATCCCCCCTACTGAGACCAATGTCCCCTCTTCCCCCACTATCAGTATCCCTAATGGGCAACAATTTCCCCCACTGACACCTATGCCCCAACTTCACCCCACTTAGAATGCCCCTCAATCAAACATTTTCTCCCACTGACTACTGATGCCAGACATTTTTTTTTTCTTCCCCTAACAACAAACAGTGATTTGTTTTCTTCCTATTAATCACCAATGATGGAGCATTTGTTCCTCCCATTGGCCATCGGGTAACACTGATGTAACACCGGGTAATCTTTTATCCCGCTGACCACCAATGTTAGCCTTCCATCTACCAACCACCAGTGTCAGACATTTCTTCCTCCTGTTGACGACCAATGCTGGGCATTCTTCCCATTCTCTCTCCACCAATGCTGGGCATTTTTTCCACTCACTCACCAGCGATATAAGGGGCGCTATGATAAACACTGTTTCCAATGCACACTATACACTGGGGGACATTTTTCAAGCAAATTAGTGACAGAATTAGATGCAAACCAGGTTGCCTCTCCTTCAGAAAAGTCTCTACGATAGGTTTACACCACCGTGTGTCTGTTTTTCTGGCCAGAAAAGTACAAACAGTTTGCAGAGTTCTAACACAGATTTATTACTGAAGGTGCCACATATTTTCAATTTAAACAGATGCATAATTAGGAAGTGGTTAGGGTCAGGTTTTATCCTGCTTTGGTGCAACTTTACAGTAGCTGAGAAAGGAATTTGACTCATGCTGTAACCTTGTAATAATTCTGTTGCACAATTTGTCTCTGTCTGCCCTGTTTAGAGCTACTTTGACATGGGACGTGATTGATAGAGGTGCACCGAAATAGAAATTTAAAAACCGAAACAAAACCGAAATAGAAAAAATTGTCAGACCAATACGAAAATGTTTCCATTTTAATTTTTAAAAATATTTTATTTTTATTTCGTTTTTATAAACTTTTAGATTTTTTAATATATTTTTTATTTATTAAATATTTTTTACTTTACTGTTAGGGGCTTTGGGGAAATATTAGGGGTCTAAACAGACCCCTGATATTTCCCTTTTAAAATAGAAAAAGAGATTGAGAACACAAAGTCCTCAATCTCTTTTTCTGTATTCCCTGTTATCAATGAACAGGAATCCTCTATACTGAGTGTTCCTGTTCATTGATAACTTGAGAATATAGTAAGTTTACTATAACCTCAATTATGAATGGATATAGATCACTCCCATCCATTCATAATTGAAGCTATATTAACCATACCATATCCTCAATTATCTACAAACACTCAGCGATCAGTGATCGCTGAGTGTTGTAATGAATACCTGAGCCACGCGAAGACGTGGCTCAGGTATATCGATGATATACTAGTAGTGTGGAGCGGAGGTGAGGACCTACTGACATCTTTTGTTAAGGATCTGAACATGAATAATAGGAATCTAAAATTCACCTACACTCAAAGCAATACACAACTTTCTTTTCTGGACCTCTCAATAGAGATTAAAAATCAAAAATTAATCACAAAAACATATAGAAAAGAAACGTCAGCAAATACCCTTCTTCATGCCACAAGCCATCATCCCCCTCCCCTGAAACAGGGTATTCCCACAGGCCAATTTTTTAGAATAAAACGCAATTGCAGTGAACCTGCTGATTACTTAAAGGAATCCAAAGACCTATACAAACGTTTCAGGGAAAGGGGATACCCTCATAAACTAATCAAAAGAAGTAAACTAAAAGCAAATCAAAGACCAAGAGAAGACCTTCTGAAAAATAAGGAACTAAAAACAGAAGGCCCAGCAAATGAGAAAAATAATTACACACGTATAATAACTAAATATGGTTCTAATTGGGAAAAACTAAGGCAACTCCTAACAAAACATTGGCACATATTCGATCTATGCCCACCAATATCCAAAATAGTAGGTCCTAGACCCCTACTTACAGCCCGCCGCTCAAGAAATCTAAAAGATAGTTTAGTCAATTCTGAATATACACCTAGTTCATCAAAACAATCATTCCCAAACGACAAAAAAAAAGACTTAAAGGCATGTACCCCTGTGGGGGCTGTCAGATTTGCCCATACGTAGACAAAACGAAAACCTTTAGAAACTCGGAAAACACAAAATCCTTCAATATAGTAAGTTTCAATAACTGCAATTCAAGCAAAGTCATATGCTTGATTGCCAGAAATTCTACGTGGGCAAGACTAAAAGACAATTAAAAGTAAGAATAGGTGAACACCTAAATGACATCAAGAGAAGAGACGTAGACAGTCCCCTAGCCCAACACTTTCTGGAACACCATAAAGGGGTCCCGGAGGGACTTACAGTCAAAGTCATCTATGCACTAAACATTTCCCCCCGCAGAGGAGATTTCGATAAGATCCTCCAACAGCGGGAGAAGATGTGGATCTATCGATTAAATACGATGTTACCTATAGGGTTAAACAACGAGTGTAATCTAAATGTCTTTTTATAAGATTATATGTTCAGCTTAACTCAGCAATAGATCCACACCTCCTCGTAACCTTCCTACCCATATGGGGTCAAATTGCCTTTGACAAGCATTTACATATCGCTGAAAATAAAGGAGAAAAATCTGTATATAAACAGGGCTGTGTGGAAGATACTCTTCATATATGCAAATTTTTATTCGTATGCTGTCTAATGAAACCAACAAATGGTTTCACCTGGAGGAAGGGGAACTGTCGGTTAAAATCTGAACCAATGACCAAAAAAAAGAGGCGTGATTCAACTATTTAAGAAACAGTTCTCCCAACATCAGAGTATGTCCTGACGAAGCCCCGCATAGCAGGAGGGGCGAAACGCGTCGACAAATAGACAGAGACCAGACGCATAATCACCACATAACAAGTGGATGCACGATCCAGACATCAAGGAACACTGCTATGTTTCCAATTGGGCTTTAGGGGTTCTCGGTGACGGACAGACTACACTCAGAATACCTAGGAAACTGTCTAAAGATCCATCAGATGGGAATACCCCTTGAGCCCACTATCGGGGATCAGATTGCAACAAATCACCCCCTGGAGGAAATAACAAGACGTCCACACACCTGAATGAATTACTAGACCACACAGGAAAAGATCTTCAAACCGCCCGGACTATAAGAAAAAACTTCAGTAACGTGAGTGACAAATAGTTTCTTATTTTATATCCGTTAAGGACACTGTCTGAAATATCACTCTGAAGTAAAATCTTATATCTTCTACACCTAAAATTCAACACTGTTGAGGAAGAAAAGACTAAAGTCAGGCGATGCATTGAGGATAGTCTAGTAATAGTCTGTCCATGAGAAAAAATTCCCCCTCCCCCCTCTGTCTTTAGCAGAAAGTTCATCTTCACCTCACCGTTCCCACCATGGTATTCCACGACTGACGAACAGGAAAGGGTCAATTGCACATACAGCTAAATTGAAGCCAACGGTACCCAATCAAGGAAGAGTCTACTCCACATCTAAAATATCAATCTAAAGGAGGATTGTAATGAAAGATAAATGAAAGAAGAGAAACAAATTAAAAGGAAAGTGAATACATATCCCTCCAAACTAAGAAGATCGTTATTAAAGGAAGCATACTAATATTGGTATTTGACCATATAATTTAATTCCATAACAAACGGAGGAAACCAGGACTATTATCACCGATCTGTTCAGATCCCCCCCTTCTACTTACACCTTGGAATCTATGGCTTAATCATCCTTGATTTCCCTATCCTTGGGATATCCCCCTAGTCCACACAGTCTATGCAAGTTGATACACGAATGAGTTACCTCACAAAGGGATAAAGGCCGACATAATACACACATCGGTCATTACCCCTTACGGTGAAAACAATAGCAAGTGCTTATGAGGATCGATCCACATACAACTTATGATTGTCTGTATTTTACTAAAGTTTAAATGGTAGTTAGTAAGCTAAGTGTGATGTCCTATATTGTTTTCAATAAAACTATTTTTCGTACAATCAACTAGCTTGTCCAGATCCCTAAATTGACCACTACTAACTCGTTATCTTTTAGCGAGTTAATCCCTTTTCTCTTTTTGCACCACCAAGCACAGTCCTTTATAGCTAAATGGCATCTGTCGTACTTGCCAAAATTAGTAATTTTGCTCAGCCACTCCTGTGATCTAGACACCCCTGTCAGATTGCAAAGCTATGCTGGTTACCTAGTTTTTCCTCGTTACTGTTAAGCAATACAGCTTGGTTACCAGTCTGATGGTGGGACAATAAGGAGCAGCAGCACGATAATTAATTCATCCCTCTGCCCGTTCTGCAAGCATGTGCATGTAAAAAAACTGACAGCACTGTGTAAAATAACAAAAAAAAGCAAGCAGTAGCCTGACTGGTTTAAAGCAGTGTTTCTCAACCTGTGTGACCTCAGGACCCACATTTGTCTATGGTCATTAAGTTGCGACCCAAGTTGCACTGCAATAGAACGCTCGGCATAGTGCATAGAATTGTGTATAGACGTGAGGACGCTGTGAAGGATAGCCTTTTTTTGTTTAGCACCTAGACAAAAAGAAGCACCTAACCCTTGCGGTGCTGGGGTAGACCCACTGCAAGGGTTAATAACATTTTGTTCCCTATAGTTCTTTAAAAATGCACCATGGTACACTAGTTATTGGTGAGCAGTATTAATGATAGGTGTTCCTAAAGGATACCGTTTGCCTAACACCTTTTCATATCTTCAAGCATCAGCTTACATTTTGTAGCATTTTGGCATTTGGTCACATGACATTTCAGAGCTGCAAAAAAAGTCAATGCTTGCAAATTTTCACTTTGCCAGACACTGCAATAACAGATAGCTATATAATGCCTACAGTGTGTCACACACTGTGGATCCCACACTTACTGAATGGCGAGGTATCTCCACTCAGAGACCAACATATACTGGCCCAGGGAGACAAATGCCCCCCGCTTTCCAACCCAGTCCTCCCCATTCCCTACTCTATCAAAAACAAAAGAGAAAGTGTAGGCTAAATATATTTTTTAAAGGCCATCTCCAGGATAATACTACCCCGCCCCCCCCACTTCGTT
>NW_017307839.1:176078-207583 GCF_000935625.1 Nanorana parkeri
AAAACCCCTCCCCAAGAAAAAACCCCCCCCCCCCCCCCCATTGATTGCTTCTAGTACAAATAAAGAAAGAGTGATATTATTTTATTCAAACTTACTTTTGCTATAACCCTCACTTTATTTAATTGCACACATTACATTGCATATAGAAGATATTCAAAATAATCTATACTCCAAATTACATTTTACTCAGCACAAGCTCATGCTGTATAATTTTTCCATTTACACTTCTTTTTTTTTTTTAAAGAGCCCCATAGTTGAACAGTCATCTCGAATGAGCAGCAAAGACACATATTGTTTTCAAGTTTGTTATATGACATGTCATAAAAGATCAATATCAAGTTATTTACTCAGAGCTCTGCTAATGAAATCGCAGGACAGATGCTCACATTTGTGCAGTAGGGGGACTTCCATGTAATGCTCCGGTAGGCTGAAACATACTGTCTACCCAGAGGTCTTTGAGTTTAAAGCAACACTAAATTCAGAAGTTAAATTTTAAAAATGCATTCAAGTACCTTAACTATTAACACAAATGTATCTTATTTGTGTATCACTCGGCAGTAGATCCTCAAATCATCTCTGACTTGGTGCTGACACTGTCCTTCCTTCTGGAGGGGGGCTACTTTTATTCCCTATGGTGTGTTGTAAAGCAGCCACCGCTCCAAGCTTGCTCCTGTGATGGACCACAATCTCGTATTTAGTTTACTAATTTTGTATTGAAGTTATAGTCTATCACAGGGATTACAAACATGGGGAACAAAAGTAGCTACCTTCACATGGATGCCATTGCTGTATACTTCTATGGCAAGTTGAAACAGTGTGAACATCCTAAAGGTAGACTTTACCTGCACAGCAATGCAAAAAAGAAAATTCATAGAAGACAGTGTAACAATTACAACATAACATAACAACACCAGTACATTTGCAAAGTAATGTAGACGTATAGGGATTAGAGCCCTTCATGGAAGTCCTTACAGTCTAATGACCTATACAATATATAGACAATATATAAATAATCTGTAGTAAGTAATCAAAAGCCATCTTCTATCTGTCTGCCTTTAGCAGAGTTGGTTTTTATTGGTTGCTATAAACAACAACTGTCACATACCCTTGGGGAGCCTGAACTGACGAGGGTGGCCTCCCTTGCAACTCCCAGAGCGCCTGGATGGGGCACAGGTGTGCGGAGGGGCACGAGTGCCAGATGAAGATGCCTCGCCAGGTAGGCAGTCTCTGCGATGCTGGTAGGCACAGAAGAGAAGCACTTCAAGGGCCAGGTCTCAGGAAATTTGTAGTCTTGGCAAGGCGAGTTGATAAATGGCGGACAGCGAGATACCAGGTGTAAGGCAGGGATGAAGTCAAGAGCAAGCCGAAGTCAGCAAGTGTGGGCAGTGCAGTACAAGGCGTCAGGCAGAAGCCATGGTCAGTAACATGGTGGGGTCTTAGGAACACAGGAGAGCATCAAGAGGTCAAGACAAGCTGGGTCAGTAACAAGTAATCAGATCAGAACACGGGAACACAGGTATAGCTGACAATCACACAGCCTATATAGCCCAAAGGGCGCCAGAGCTCAAATTACACATAGGCGCATGTCCATGCGCACTCGGTGATGCATGGAAGCACACATGTCTGCGGAAAAATACACAACCTGGCAAAGCTCTAAAACTCTGGTTCTGCCTTCCTGATGACAACACTAAAAAAAATCACATTCCAAAAAATGTAATATTTACCTGTCCTGCCACCTGTGCCTCTAGTCTTCTTTTTTTGCGGAGCTATGCCACCTGATTCTTCAGCATTTAACACTTTTCTGGGAGTGTTGAGCCAGAGCTAGGTCCCAGCTGCAACCCTGGTAGTTCTCATGAAAATGCCAAGTATCTCCACTGGTATCGGAAAAGTATTGTTGCATTCCTACGTGTAAATATTCATTTTCTTTTAATACAGGGTCATTTTGTTTTCAACATAGAAGATTCAGGAACTCACACTTCTTATTGAAAAAGTCCTTAAGAGATGGGAGAAGAAACAAAAGTTAGCCTGTACCACATATCTAGGGAGGTGCATTGTAGTATCTTAGCCCATAGCTATGGTGGTCGTTGTACACAGGTCAATGTAGTAGCTTTGTCATTTTCTTGTTTTTTTTTAATATTTTCTACTCCAGGTTTAGGGGCTGCAGTGTCTGTACCAGATATGATACTTTGTATATTTACTTTGAATACACATCTGTAATAGGATATATTTTGTATTTCTAATGACTAACTTGGATACCCCATAAATAGTAAGAAAAACTTGTAGATATCTATTTATCAATGTTTCTATCCAAGATTCACACATTTCCCCTGAGATTCACACATATTTTTTTTTGTCTTTGGAAAAACAGTAAATAGACCCTGTAGACTACGTGGTTACAAGTATATAGCCACACACCTCAAATGATGGACAGATGGTGCAAGCATGATCTTCAAAGCAGATTTTTTCCAAATGTAGGCATAAATAAGTTACCTATATTGCTGGAGCAATTCATATTTCTATACAGTACATATAAAGATGGGAGCAAGAAGGAGACACTGCCAGAGCTGAACTACAGGAGAATGGCTAATATCAAAGGTTTTCAAACCTACCTAATTGATATTTATGGGCAGACAGCGGTGTCTGCCTGTTATACATATGGGACTGTCGCCCCATGGTGCTTGTTTCCCTCAAGAAAATGGGGAGATTGTCGGGAACGGTCCACCTGAGGGAGGACCCTCGGGTCCCTCATTGTTTTGCAGTAGCCGCTCGACCTGTCAGATATGTCTGATCAGTCCTATCCAGACAAGCTTTTTCGGCTAATCTCATATATTTTAACACTATGATCACAGTATTGACCTCTTTGGAGGTTAATGTTCACAATAAGGGTAATGTTGCTAACAGGGGTTGTGAATTTGGTATAAAGTGGGGATTTTAGTTGAAGGGAATACCTAAATTAGCTTTGAGGATTAGGGGGATACCAATGTGAGAATAGTTTGTAGATATGGATTTTGTATGTTGATCTCTCTTTATATATAGACTTTTAGCAATGCCTTGTATACGTAGGTGGGATATCTTTATACTGGGGGGAAGAATCCCATACTGATTTAATTACCCCTGTAATTTTGTTCTAGGCTAGGTGATAGGGGTCCTTTGCATCGTCCTCGATGGCCCCCCCTTCCCATGGCCCGATGTCCCTGGCATGGTCTCGGACGGAGTTGAGAGGGCTGGTTTGAATCAGGCCGCCATCACTTTCTCCTGATCCGGAAATATCTGTCCTCCTCCAGACACTAGTTGTTTGGTAAGTAAGGGGTACCCACCTTTCGGGGGGGCCTCATACCTGTGGTGCCGATTGCTGGAACATTCTAATTTATGTTATATTAATTTATTAATGAATTGAATTATGCAAGTAAATCAATTGATGTATAATTGTTATTATTATTGTTAGATTAGCCCCCCGTGGTCCCCTGAAGAAGCTTGGTGCGAAACGCGTCGGGACCCGGATATGTCTGTTCCAGTAAATGAACAATGAAAAACTAATGACAATCAGTAAATGAACAATGAATAATTAATGACAATTATTATGTTTGCAACTATGGATATTTAATTAAGCTATAACTGGTTGACGTTGGGCATATCCTAGGAACTTTGTGTGTTTTAGCCAATTGGGGTTTTTTATACTCATATGTATTACAATTGATTCTTTTATATAATGTAATTACTGTATAATAAAATTTGGATATCATTTTTACACATGTATTGGTTTTATACCTCTCAGAAACCCCTATTTTTCTGTTTTTTTCTATGTTTACATTTAGAGGGGGAGAGGTCCAATTGGGGAGCTACTGTCGAGGCAGACTCAAAAGTTGATTATTTCCCTCAAGAAAATGGAATGACAAATTGTCACCTGACCAGTCTAGTAAATAAAAATTAGTCCCCTGATTGTGCCAAAGACAAGCAGATCCTTCATGCTGTATCATTAGTGATGAGCAGCAACAACATCTGGCAATACTTCAAGCAGCAATGCCATCTGCAAATACTTTCAGATCAAATAAATCTAACAGATTGATCTTTTTTGTTTTTGAGTTATATGGGTCTTTCTAGTAGAAATGCATTTGTAGAGGTGCTGGAAATTGCTTGAAAAATGCTGGTATCTGTATCTGTATTGGAGGAATACCACTCTACTAAACTCTGCTTTCATTATATTTTACCAATGCTGCACAAATGATTGTTGTGTCATTGGTCACCACATAAATAAAGCCAGCGCAGCAAGTTCTCAACATTGTTTCAGCTTGCCAGCTAAAAAGAAAGCTCTTAAATATGTAATCATTAAAGCTTGTGTATACTCAACATGTTTTTTTTATTTTTATTTTGCACAGAGTAAAAAATGATGAGTTTCGGAAGGTGATATTTGTAAGTGCCTCACAGACATTAAATTGTAATATGACATGTGTTTCTCATTACAGAGTCCCCGATATGAGAAAAAGTTGGGCCTTTTTAATGTTAGCTAGAACACCATAAAAATATGACATCAATATGCAAGTGATATGCCTTTTTCTATAACAATTGTATAAAACAGTAGACTTTGTGATTGTGATTTATCCAATTTCTCTCCTTTAGAATGCATCTCTACATAAACTAGCTACATAGACTACAGCTGTCATGGGGAAACAAAAACATATTTTATAGTCATTAGACCACTAAAATATCTCACTAGCCTTATTTGGTCAGGTGAATGATAATATCACTTTAGTTTTGGGGTCCTTGCACAGGAGAGCTTTCTCAGTGATTTCTTTAAATGACAGCCATCTTGTTAAAAGTTCACATGGAGCTGATAATCTAATCTCTATCATCTCAGTGTAATCATTAAAGCCCAACTCCAGCCTCACTTTTTTTTTATAGAGAGTGGGGGGTGAAGCTTAGAGTATCTGTTGGGTTCTGACGCTTCACATGGTTCTGAAGGTCTTTGAAAATCACAAAACGCGACCAGTCAGCTGGTCTGGAATTCCACTTCCAATCACTGAACTCATTTACTAGAAAAGGTGCTGTGGTGGACTTAGGTAAGTAAAGGAGGGCCCTAGAGGCTTTTTTATAATATTTCTGAACTAATAATAATTTTTCCTTGTGTTGGGCTTAATATACATTTCGACCCTGTCAAACATACAAAAGTATATGGGAAAAAACTCTCATCTGATAGAACAAGGTGAAAGCAGTGGAAATATTTATCTGATATTCACTCATATATAACCATTTTGCCACCACAAGTAATTGTGTACATCTTCAAAGGTTAATACAACTTGTACAGTATCATGCAAGAATAGTAGTGGTATTCAGTTTCATAAACTTTTAACACCAGCAAGTGTTCACATTATATTTACCAGTTTGTGACATGATACCATTTGGCAATGCGTCTAGTTTAGTACTATATTGGAAAACATATTTTTTTTTGGTCCTGTTAATTGTACTTTGATCATTCATCAGCCGTGACCTTATTTTGTTTGGCAATCATCTGTTGATATACACACCACATATGATTCTATTGGTTTCAGTCAGTTCATATGAATGTAACCATCTAACAATTGATCTGTGGAATCAATGCATACTTTCACCTTATGTTTATATTGGTCTAGCTGACATATTATAAAGGAAACATTAAACATCTTGTCACAATGAATTCAGTGCAGGATTAAGCGAGAATTTAAGAAATCCTTCCTTGAGTCAGAGTGTCAAGAGGTAAAAATGAAATTTAACACAATAGATCTAAAGGTAGGAATGGTGCCCACATCTACATAATAATAATGACATATATAGTAAAATAATGTATGATGATTATTATTAATAATATTATTGATGTGTATGCACATCCAAAGCAGAAAATCAGGATATCATTATTTTTGTAGTCTATTAGTGCAGGCAGGAATCAATATATTCCCTAAGGTACACCTATGCCCAGGCTATGGACTTGAAATATTCCCTAACCTCTTTGTACCATGAGGTAATTCATCTTTAATGGTCAAAGATCACAGCAGAGACTCTAAAGTTGGGTTTCAGTCGGTTTCCAACAGCTTACATGAACCTGGAGTTTGTTGACATTAGAAGGGTAGCAGGCTGCCAAAATTCTGCTCTCCATAAAAAAGAAAGGACAGGAGGTGATTTTAGTGTCTTTGGTGTAAATTTTAAAGGAAATATTTCTATTAAAGGAGAACTATGAGATGAGTGATTTCCACTCACCTCATAGTTCTAGCCGACCTGTGACAATGAGACTGTCACAGGTGGGCTCAGTAGATCGGGAGGTGAGCGAACACATACCTCTCGATCCTGTCACGGCTCTCTGCCGTGACAGGGGGAGGGGCTGGATTCCCCACTCCAATCTGCCAGCGCTGACTGGCGGAACGGACGGGGGAGGGGGTGGGTACAGCTGGCTCTGCCTCTAGGTAGGCAGAGCCAGCTGTCACTCACGCAGCTGGGCGGATCCCGACGTCCATGTCGGGATCTGCTCCGGCTGTGGCGTCTCAGTATACCGCGAGCTGTAGCTCGCGGTATACTGAGCTTAGGGTAACGGGAGGACGCTAGTTTGTGTCCTGCCGTTACCCTAAGGAGAACTATGGGGAAAAACACTGACCCCATAGTTCTACTTTAAGTTGAAACTTGGTTGACTGGGTCAGCTAATGGCTTCTGCTTTCTCTTAGGGACTCACATAGTGAGATTTCTGTGCTTGCGTGTCCAAGTCTGTTATGACCATTACCAGGGGTTCCCATGCTGCCTTCTGCACTATTACACCATATACCAGCACATGCATGAATCTGTTGCAGGTTGTGCCATTTATTGCACTACTTAGAGACAGATTTCTAATGAGTATCTTGGACACTCATCTTTATGAATTTCACAGAATGAGTTTACTAAGGTGGAGGCTGAATTGAAGACTGAAGAAGTTCTAAAAACATCCTTGAAATTAGGGATGTTCAGATACAAGTGCTGATACTTGGCATTTTCACGAGAACTACCAGGGTTGCCGCTTGGACCTGGCTCTGGCACTCCACCACTGTCCTGAAATCATTAGTCTGTATTGTTTTAGGAAAACTGCCACATGACAATAAACAAAAATGTATCAGTACCTGTATCTGTGAGCACTTGGGCAGGTGTCAGTGCTTGAAAAAATGGTATTGGTGCATCACTTACAGTGTATACACTATATTATTGGGACACCTGCCTTTACACGCTCATGAACTTTAATATTGAACCCTACGGACCAGTCTTGGTCCGTAAGGTTCAATATTGAGTTGGCCCACCCTTTGCAGCTATAACAGTTTCAACTCATCTGGGAAGGCTGTCCACAAGGTTTAGGAGTGTGTCTATGGGAATGTTTGACCATTCTTTGAGAAGCGCATTTGTGAGGTCAGGTACTGATGTTGGACGAGAAGGCCTGGTTCGCAGTCTCCACTCTAATTCATCCCAAAGGTGTTCTATCGGGTTGAGGTCAGGACTCTGCGCAGGCCAGTTAAGTTCCTCCACCTCAAATTCACTCATCCATGTCTTTATGGACCTTGCTTTGTGCACTGGTGCGCAGTCATGTTGGTAAAGGTAGGGGCCATTCCCAAACTGTTCCCACAAAGTTGGGAGCAATGAATTGTTCAAAATGTCTTGGTATGCTGATGCCTTAAGAGCTCCCTTCACTGGAACTAAGGGGCCAAGCCCAACCCCTGAAAAACAACTCCACACCATAATCCCCCCTCCACCAAACTTTACACTTGGCACAATGCAGTCAGGCAAGTACCTTTCTCCTGGCAACCGCCAAACCCAGACACGCCCATCGGATTGCCAGACAGAGTAGTTGATTCGTCACTCCAGAGAACGTGTCTCCACTTCTCTAGAGTCCAGTGGCGGTGTGGTTTACAGCACTGCATCCAACGCTTTGCATTGCACTTGGTTATGTAAGGCTTGGATGTAGCTGCTCAGCCATGGAAACCCATTCCATGAAGCTCTCTACGCACTGTTGTTGTGCCAATCTGAAGGCCAAATTAAGTTTGGAGGTCTGTAGCTATTGACTCTGCAGACAGTTGGGGACTTCTGCGCACTGTGCACTTCAGCATGTGCTGACCCCTCTCTGTCATTTTACATGGCCTATCACTTCGTGGCTGAGTTGTTGTTGTTCCCAGTTGCTTCCACTTTGTTATAATACCGCTAACAGTTGACCGTGGAATATTTAGTAGCAAGGAAATTTCACGGAACACCTGAATCCAATGATTTGGAGGGGTGTCCCAATACTTTTGGCAATTTAGTGTATCTGTACTTGTACCGAGTACAGCACTTGGTATCTGAACATCCCTACTTGAAATACTCAAGATGGCGGGAGATATGAAATTACTGAAGGTAGCTGTGTAATTAGACATGAAAAAAGAGATGGTGGTGGGAAGAAGGGTACGAGATTTAAGGCTACACAACAGAAGGTACTGTAGTTTAGTGAGGTAAAAAAAAAGTCTTGTAATGCCTCATGGAACTTGCAGTTCCACAACAGCTGGAATACCAAAGTTGTCTACCCCTGTACTAGTGGGAAGTTCATACTACATTCCTGTGTTCTCTGTAGGAATGCATAAATCATTCAAGCTTGGCTGAAAATCTGAACATGGCCTTGCACAGCGCTGCGTTATATCCTTCCACTGGCCTTGTATTCTGCCATAAATAACCAGCATTGTACAGTAAACTCCCTGTTATCCGGCATCCACAGGGATCGGTATATTCCGAATAAATTTAGTTTCTGGTTGCTTTTGAGTTACTATTAAAATTAGTTCTAACTAATGCCATAACCCATACTATACCATACCATAACATAAAATAAACTCTGTATTAACTAGAATAATTAATTGCAGTAATCAAAAGCAAATTAAGACAAACAGACAAACTTAAAACAAATTGAGACAAATAGGCAAACAATCGTTTCCAGGATAATACATGCCACAGATCAGCAGGACAGTGTACACAGGGGATTTTTTGGTTCTGGTTAGATGTGAGTTCTGGTGGTTAGTTGAATACCTGATAATAGAGAGTTTACTGTATGTAGCTTTGTCCAGGAGGTTGAGCTCCTTCTCTCCCACCTGCCAAACCCATGCAACTTCCTACTGACCACTAAATGTGATAAGCAGCCACAATGGCCAGTAGGGAGATGCAGGGGGCAGAGTGAAGTGGGCCAGAACACAACATTCTATACTGTGGAAATAATTTGCATAACAGAGCATACTGGGTGATGGGGTTCCTGGGTGCTGTTTATTATTATTATTATTATAGAGGATGTATATAGTGCTAACATTTTGCACAGAGCTTTACAATATAAGGAAGACATCAGTTACAATACAAATAAAGACAAGTTTAAATCATTAAAGTGGATTGCTGGCACTTGGTGGCACCTGCTAGAGAGTCCAGGTGGTCATATAGCAGTTTTGTATTCAACACTAGTTTAATTTAATTCAAAATTCCAAAAGCATTCCCACATCGAGATTGCATAAGTAGCATTATTCTTGGTCCATATAGTTGGGTAGAAAGCTAATGGTGTGTTGTTTCTGCTGTGCATCACTAAATATTTATTAGTATTAATCAATTTTTTACATTTGAGTCAATAAATGCAGATGCTACTGTAGCGCCCATCACCTTTTGTGGTGATGTCACCTTTAGACTGACTAGATGAGGACCGGGCAATCAGCGGCTCCCTGCGGGGAGTTATCGCTACACTACTTTCACATTAATCATATGACGCATTTGTTGGAATCATGTTCAGGCAATTATGCGAGTGGGTGTTTAATAAAAACTCTAGACGCTAACTTATGATTTTCATAGAGTAGCATTATAAAGAGCCTCTTAACCTTCAATGTGTTCTTAAAAACACTCATTACTTTTCATTTAATTTTATTACGTTTACCACTTTTCTATTCCTTGTCTTAGTTTGATAAAATATCCTAATATTGTTACTACATATAAGCTTTTAGTTTTTTAAAGCCAAAATATAGTGCAATGAAAAATCTGTTTTATTATAGGAGTAGATACCGTTTAGCTCATGTTTTTCATTAGAATACCAATAAATAGAATTCAAGTGTTAGGTATTTTCAATATGAAATATTGTTATCTTTTACAATATCTATCATTTTCTGGATTAAAAAGGTTAACATGAATATATTTAAATTAAAAGATATGTTAGGTGAACATGTGAAGTTAGAAATTTGGGAGCTGCCATTGCTAAATTTTGAAGGGGCTGACATCAAGATTCAAGCTTTACTACGTAGTGAGTCTTTGACCTGTAACAGCAGCAGCCAGACAAGTCTAAAAAACCTAAACTTCATTGTTGCCTGCTTACTTGAGGTCAGGGACTTTGTAGTTGGTAAAGCAAGGTTGACCATGGCAGACCTAGGGGCTGCGCCTACAAGCGGCAGTTCCATGCAATATAATTCAGAAACTTTAATCTGAGTTGTCTGTGATTCACTGCACCCAGTTTTCACAGACCATCTAACAGGCTCAAAATAAGGAGCAAAATATCAGACTTTATGGAGCCTGTGCTGTATAAAATCTTCCCCATCAAGGTTCTTACACACTGCTATCACATTCAGATAACCATCTGGTAGAAACTTAATGTGACACTAAACTCAGGGGTTAAATCTTAAACATACATTCAAGTATCTTAACTATTAACCATAATGTAGCTTATTTGTGCATCACTCGGCTGTAGATCCTCAAATCATCTCTGAATTGGTGCTGACACTTTCCTTTCTTCTGGAGGGTGGCTACTTTTGTTCCCCACAGTCCCTGTGTGTGTTGTAAAGTAGCCACCACTCCAAGCTCTCTCCTGTGATGGACTACAATCTCACATTTAAATTACTAATTTGTATTGAGAGCGTAGTCCATCACGGGAGCGAGCTTGGAGCAGTGGCTACTTTACAACACACACAGGGACTGTGGGGAACAAAAGTAGCCACCCTCCAGAAGGAAGGTCAGTGTCACCACCAATTTAGAGATGCTTTGAGGATCTACAGCCGAGTGATACACAAATAAGATACTTTTTTGTTAAAGAAAAACACATTTTTGTAAATAGTTAAGGTGCTTGAATGCATTTTTAAGATATTACTCCTGAGTCTCCTGAGCTTAGTGTGACTTTAAGGCCTCATTCACACACAACGCAAGCAACATTGTACATTGCGTATATACGCATCTATGCGCGTATACACGAGCGTCTATGCGCGTATATGCGTATATGTGTGCACTATATGCAATCCCAGAATGCATCACTCGTAATGGAATTTTAATGTGCTGTACGCATGTATGTGCGTAAACACGCGTATGTGCGTGTAAATACGCAGAGATACACTGCCCGGACGCATCTGTTCCTTTCTGTTTTTTGCTCATATATACGCTGCACAAATATACGGCTCCATACGCGGCTGTGTGTATGGAGCCATTTATTTGCATATGTTGCATATGGTACAATACGTATGTACGCGCGTACATGCGCGTATATGCGCGGCAGTGTGAATGAGGCCTTAGCCCTCATTCACACTAAGGCCCCATTCACACTGAGCGATTTATCGTGCGGTAATTCCCGCGATATCGCGGCTATTTACCGCGCGATATTGCTCTCCAATGCATCTCAATGGGGCTCTGTCCGTCGCTGTCGCGGGTCGTGCGTCGCTACAGCAGGACCCTTTTTGGAGCGGATTTTGCCGCGATTCTAGCTTGCTCAATGCAAGCATTTGCGCGATATCGCGTGACAAACGCGCAATATCGCGCAAAATGCAAATCGCGCGACAAACACGCGATTTGCAAATCGCTCAATGTGAATAGGGCCTAAGAAATTTTTCTGCCAAACAAAACACTAAAAAAAAAGCCCCCCAAAAATCCCCATTCATTTCTATGGCCATGTTACCATCATGTTAACATGGCCATAGAAATGTTAGCAAAACACCTGTCCCTGGCGAAAAGTATATGAGTAATAGTCGGATCATCAGCCACCCAGATTTCTCCAGGTCTGGGAATCCGACCTGGCACACCAACTAACGCCGCTTCAAAGACGCAAGATATTCATTTTTACCCATAAATTGTCAATTTCTAGCAGAATACAGGAATCCGGATACAAATTGCTAGCAAGTACAAAGTTCCGACCGTCCTTCACAAAATGTTCCTGTCTGCCTTTCCCCTTTGTTGGAGATGCCAACAAGCACCAGGCTCCCTGCTTCATGTTTTTTGTGACTGCTCATTATTCCAACCTTTCTGGGAGGGTATTATGACAAAAATCACGGACTCTGCTCTTGATTTGAATCCAGCCCTTTTTCTCTTACATTTATCTAGTTCTTCCATTAGGGCGTATAAATCTTCTCTTTTGATCCATTTGATCAATTCGGCTCATGCATGTATCCCACTCAAGTGGAAATCTCGGGATCCTCCCTCAGTGTTGATGTGGATTAATAGAGTTAACAAAATTATGCTCGTGGAAGATTTGACAGCATCCCTCTACAACTGATTTGAAAAAAAATTATGGTAACTTGGCTCCCTTGGATAGATTTTACTGAATCTTCCGCACTGGGGGATCTACATGGATTATTAGTCACAGATTGACTCATGCTCTCCCATTTGTGGTGGTATCAGCGGACACCTCCTTCGGAAGGTGCAACCTCCTTCCTTTCCTTTTCCAACAACGTATCGTTTTCTCCTCCCTTCCTAGCTTGCTCTCCACCCTTCCCATCCTCCTGCAGTCCCGCTTTCTCTTTTTCCTCCTCCTCTTTACTTCTCTGACTGCTTTCATGTTTGATCTTCCCTACAGTTCATATTTCTATACTAATTAAAATTAAAAAAAATAGACAGGGATAGGTGCTCACACTTTTCTGAGAACTAAAGTGTCTTGTTGGTTTAACTCTCATGATAAAGATGATGTAACAATATGTGTTGAAATGCACCATTTACCCACGTGAGCATTTCCGGTAGTTGAGTTACCACTGGTTACTAGACATGTGCACCAGCAAAAAATTTGTTTAGTTTAGTTTTGATTCGGATTTTGCATATTTCGTTTTTTCGGATTCGGGTCCGCAATTGAATTTGTTGCGGGATTCGGGTTCGGATGAAATTCGTTAGCAGTAGTCGTTTTTCGGATTTGGGTCCACAATTGAATTCGTTTCGGGATTCGGACGAAATTCGTTAGCGGTAGTCCGGTCAAAATTTTGTTTATTGGACGAAATTTCGTTAGCAGCAAAGTGACATTAGAATTTGTTTCTTCTTACACTCTGCAGAAGATGAAAAAAAAAGCGTGAGGTTCCCCCCCAATTCATACCAGACCCTGTAGGTCAGTTAGGAATGTTAGGAGGGACCCTCCCCCAAGTTAAAACAAAGAAAAAGTGTGTGGGGTTCACCCCAAAATCCCTACCAGACCCTTTAGGTCTGGTAGGAATTTTAAGGGGGAACCCCAGCCCCATAAAATGGGGGGAAAAAACATGGGGTCCCCCCTAACAGTCCTACCAGACCCTTCATCCGAGCACTAGCAGGGCAGGAAAGGAGGGGGGCGATTGGGCGCCCCCCCCTCCCTGCGCCTTACCAGGCCATGTGCCCTCGGCATTGGGAGGGTGTCCCCGTGCCGATGGGGACAAGGGCCTCTTCCTCACAACCCTGACCCGGTGGATGTGGGGGTCTGCGGGCAAGGGGGCTTATTTGCATCGGGGTACCCCTTTAAATATTTAAACGTCTCACCCTGCTTCCTGATCTGCTAGGAAGCTGGCTTCACTTATTGCTAGGCAGCCTGGCTTCCTGGCCAATCAAGAAGCTGGGCGGCATGTCATGACGTGACGGCTTGTCATGACATAATTATTATTATTATACAGGATTTATATAGCGCCAACAGTTTGCACAGCGCTTTACAATATAAGGAAGACATTGCAATTACAGTACAATTCAAGACAAGATGGTAAGGAGGGAAATAAGTGAATAAGTGACGCCGGCTTCCTAGCCAATCAGGAAGCCGGGAGGCGGGTCATAACTCGCCGCTCGGCTTCCTGAGTGGCCGGGAAGCTGGCTCCATGCTCCCTTACACCACTGCTGGTCAGAGGGATATCTCCCTCTGACCGGATGTTCCGGTATTGGGGGTAAGTATCGGAGCATTTGTGAGTACGTCCACTGCAGCAGAGGGAGAAAAATGCTCGAGAACACAAGAGCACCACAACCTAGTGCAGTATGTCTTAAAATCCACTGAATGTAATAAAGGTAGCTGAATTGCATTTACAAAAGATGTATCTTGTGTGAGCCTTGTCAAGCAATCCTCTCTGGAAATAAAGTATCATTTGGGAACGTAGCTGATTATATCCCTCAGGATGAGTCAGGTGAGGACGAGTAGCAGCAACTAAAATGAAAGATAAAAACAATGACATAGAGTAGAGAGTGTAGAGATAAAAACCTTTTATAAAAATATCAAAGTAAAATGCACTCACAACAGTAGTCCTGGATAGTGAGCCTGTCAGCACACAAAGGGTTGCATGATCAAGTCCCGCTGGTTCTATTCTCTGGTAGTGCTGATGGAAAGTGGAGGAGATAGCGCTAGCCTGAGAGGAGGCTGTCAGATAAACCGTACAAAAGGGATGGGCTCGATGTTCGAGTTGAACAACAGTTCGACTCAAACATCGCTAGTTCGTGTGTTTGGTGAACCCACCAACTATCAGGGCGTTCAACGGGCTGTTCGCCCGGCAAGCGCCCCACAAGGCACTCCGCACAGTAGCTTTGAGAGCCCTGATTGGGTAAAGTAATGCACCTGACCACAGGCCAGGTGCAAGACTTTGCCCAATCACAGCACAGTGCACTGTAAGTAATGATGACTTTGCCCAATCATGGCTCACAGCTAAGTCCCAGCTCCACAGTATGTGTAGTGTGTTGCTGTTGTTAATGATAGAGTTAGGTGTAGTTAGGGGTAGTGTAAGCTAACTGGTGTCAGTGCTTTATACAGCATGTTAGTGCTATATACAGTACTCTGTACTATATATATATATATATAAGGACTGCAGGTATAATGTGCCTTGCAATCCCGTGCGGCCAATCGCATTGCGGCCGGAGGGCGTGGCTACGGTGCCATTCACTTCAATGGCCTGCCGCGCCCCCTCCTGCCCCACATAAAATTTTTCCTAATTATAGTAAAAAATAAAAAACCCCAGTGGTGATTAAATACCACCAAAAGAAAGCTCTATCTGTCCCCAAAACATGGTATAAAATTAATTTCAGTACAGGGTTGCATGACGGAATAAACGTCAGTCAAAGTATCGCAGCGCTGAATACTGAAAAATGGCCTGGCCAGGAAGGGGGTCTAAACACCTGGTCTGGAAGTGGTTAAGGGAAAACCAATAAGCGGCAACTTAAATATCAATTTTTGATTTATAAATGTCAGTTTTGCTGCAGCAGGTTCTATACATTGTACAGATGTGCCGGTTTACAGGCAGTTTAAGGGCACCCCCAGGTACAATATTTAAAATAATTTTTCATTGTTATTGTATCACTTTAAGCAATGTCAAAATCACTGCTCCTTTAAAAACTGTATGTTTTAAAAGTGTTTTTTTCATTGATACATGTTCCCCAGGGCAGTACCCGAATCCCCATACCCTTTTTATAGCCAATAGCTTGTACATAAGCCTTCAAAATGGGGACATTTGATTTTACTAGTTCTGGTCCCATAGACTTTGATTGAGTTCCATGTCCGAGTTAGAACTTTTTACATCGAACTCAGGCGTGTTCAGCCCATCACTGCCGCACAAGTCCCAAAGCCATGTTCTTAGTGTAGAACACTGTAGGCAGATGTCACATGCTGGAGCTGTTTGATCGGTCCTGTCTGCTCCGGCGCTTTCCCTGTTGTCCTGTGTTGGCGGGGACGGGATAATGGTAAGTAAAGTAGCTGTATCCTAATAATGTCTCCTCAAAGATAAACTCCAGACACATATGAAAAAAGAACCCTGCATTAATTATAAATTAATCTTCTCTGCAGTGCCCTAGTAGTGTGTTAACATGTGTTATGTTGTGCGTTAATGTGCGATGCTTTAACCTCTTGCCGTCCGCCCGTAGTAAAAAAACGGACGGACGGCACTGCTGCAGCACCAGACGGCAATTTTTTTCTGCTCGCGCACGCCCCCTAGCGGGCACGCACGGGCAGGAAAGACCCGTCCAATGCGAACACCCGGTACCGGGTGTTTCACATATAGGCGATCAGCGGGTCCATAGCCCGCCGATCGCCTATATGTGCTCGTTCGCGGCCCCCCCCCGCGCCCGCTCGGCGCTTCCGGTTTTTTTTTTTGTTTTTTTTTTCCCCCTGACCCCTCACCTTGATTCCCGGGATCCGCTGCCCCATCTTGGATCCCGGGACCGGCTCCGAGGGCGTCAGGAGGAGGAGGACGGGAGATCAGCTCCTTGCTGATCCCCGTCCGGGCTGTGAATGCAGAAGTGATGTGTGTTACATCACTTCCGCATTCACCTGTCAGTCATCTGGAGAGAGAAGAAGCTGATAAAGCAGATCTCTGCTTTATCAGCTTCTTTTGGGGTCCATAGGTGATATTAGGGGTCCTAGAGACCCCTAATATCTCCATAAAGAGGACCTGTCAGTGTGCCTTTGCT
This sequence comes from Nanorana parkeri, assembly GCF_000935625.1. NCBI lineage: Eukaryota > Metazoa > Chordata > Amphibia > Anura > Dicroglossidae > Nanorana > Nanorana parkeri. The sequence continues at coordinate 192,681 of NW_017307839.1, forward strand.
ATTATATAGGGGGTTGTTATCCCCCTATATAATAGCAATAACAATAAGTGCAAAAAAAAAAATATAAATAAAAAAAAAGAAAAGTAACACATAAAAAAATAAAATAAAATAAAAGCCACATATAAAAAAAGGGGAAAAAACCCCCCCAAAATGTTTAACTCCCCCACCCCCACGTTTACGCGCCTATAAACGTAAATACGCGTCCGGTGCCCCAGCGCGCAAAAATTACAATTGCGCTACACATGTTACATATCGCCGCGAACGTCGCAGTGAGAGCAATCATTTTAGGGCCATCAATCACTGATAACACTAAACTGATGAGCGGTAACAGCTTTTAAAGCGTCGCCTAGGGCCAATTTTGGGTATTATCGTTTTTTGAGGTTTCGCACGCGCACGCAATTTTAAGGCTTGACATGTTTAGTGTCTTTTTACCCGACGTGACCCCATCTTTTATATTTTACCAAAAAATTGGGTAATAATAAATGTTTTATCATTTAATATAGGGGAAACTGTTTTTTTTTTTAAATTTTGGTAATTTTTCCTTAAAATAGTAAAAAAATAAAACCCCCAGTGGTGAATAAATACCACCAAAAGAAAGCTCTATCTGTCCCCAAAAAAGGGTATAAAATTCATTTCAGTACAGCGCTGCATGACGGAATAAATGTCAGTTAAAGTACCGCAGCGCTGAATACTGAAAAATGGCCTGGCTGGGAAGGGGGTTTAACACCGCGGATGTCAACTGGTTAAGGCAGCCCATTGAAATTGACTAGGCTGCCACCTAGCATGCCAGGAATTGCACATAAACCTTTTTTTGTAACAAAACCAAATGCACTACCATGCATTGCTGTGTGCTACAATGTGGTTCATTGCCTTAGTGCCTTAAATGAATGGCAACACAAAGCAGCGATGCCAAATGTGAATTGGGTCTAAGGCAGCATTTAGACTGTTCATGCTTCAATGTGTGTTGCGGTAAGGCAGCTTGCTCATTTTAAGGCCTTGTTCACACCAAATGCAGAGCAGATCTGCATGAGTTTCTGCACACGCAGTGCAGGGGTTGTGCCGCATTTTTGATGCGTTCCGGGCCGTTTTTGTTAAAAAATAAAAATTGAATTTCAGTGCGTTCCAGGGTGTTTGCATGCATTTTTGATGCGTTTGCATACGTTCCAGAGCAGGTAAAATAGGACCTGCTGCAGTTTTTTTTACCTGCTCTGGAACGGAACGCTGCAATGTGAACTGGAGCTAAAAATATCATTGGGATACATTGGACACAGTTTTGCTCCGGTCTGTAACTGCTCTGCTCCTGAAACGCGCTTGGTATGAGCAAGGCCTGTAAGAGCGGCCAAATTCCCCACAATGTAGGTTTTAACAGACCTGCATTTTTATCAACACAGCACATATAAGCTCTGGTTTACTTTGGTGTGAGGTGGTGCATTAAAATGTATGTGCTGTGCTGCTCTGGCCAGGTGCCTTAAAGTAACATTCAAAATGGCCCTGTAATGCACTTAGTCTATTTGCAGGGCTCTCTGATTTCAGTACATTCTAAGCATTCAGCATTTACATGTGTGCAATATGGTGCACTATAGAACAGATGCATTTGATTCTACTGTATATGTGCATAGCATGCATGGCAATGCGTTGTTACAAGTGCACAAATGTGGAGACAGCCTAAGGGACATATATATAAAGCAGTGAATCTGACATCCACCAAACATCTACGGCAGGTGAATCTTCTTGGTGCATGTTTTAAATTACAGTGATCGATTCCTCACAATTGAACAATTGGTAAAAGTCACAGCCCCTGCTTTATAAATATGCTTCTAAATGCGTTCATAACATACATTTTTATTATCGGTTTCTCATAAACTGAATGTAGGGCGATAGGGTGTGATCTGATAAATTGTCTATTTCATTACAGGATTATTTCCATCAGCTGCTTCTCCTTCCCAGCATACATCCTTATCAGTTAGGTGACCACTTTTACCATAATTTGTGGGAAAGTACTTGGAGGATGACCTAACAGTAAGGTAGGATGTAATATATAAATCCTGATATTATTGACTGAAGTTCTGCTTTAACTCTGCAGCTGAAGTATCCGTGGATGGAACCTCTAAAATCTGTAGATTGTGTGCTAAATCATTTTGGTTTGCTCACTAAATGAGCTTCTAAGCTGTCCATAATGTAGTGGATACAGCCTTGAAAATATATGTAAGGGGTATGTACACACGGGCTTCAGTATGTGGAAGAGCAGTGAGTACAGCCAGCTTTTACAAAGACCGGTTTTAGTCAGCTTTGTTGCAGCCTTAAAAGAAAAGTTCAGTTCGAGAATAGAGACGTCTTTATACTCTATGCTTAAAAGAGCGCCTCTTTAGACCTCATTCACACATTGAGTGTTGTCCCATACAGCGCAAAGTGCTGTTTTTTGATACGCGTGCGGCGCAGAGTTGCAGGAAGAAATGTGCGGCAGCTCCTGTAAATCTATGGCAGGGGTGGATAAATTAATATGGAATTCAGAAGCCAATCTGTCTAATCCAGGAACCAGCAGATTTTTTATTAGCAGCCAGCTCCATTTAAAACAAACAAACATTTGTTCAGCCTTGGTCTATGGGCGTGTGTGTGAAGGTGCTGCTTTCCGCAGCTCCAAGTTTTGACTGTTGCACAGACGGGTGTATGGAATTGGATGTATCCTGTGTGTGCTGTTAAAACTTGGAGCTGTGGGAAGAAGGACATTAGGGTGCCAAGCTCCTGTTTCTCCATAGACTTACATGAGCTGCTCACATTCTTCTTCTCCCAGCTCTGGTTGCATCAAAAACCAGCCCTTCACACTGTACAAGGCAACACACCCCATGTGAATGTGGCCTTGGTGTCTTGAAATGTTGCAATTTTCTATGGAATAAAAGTTGCAGCTGTCTGCTTGCTTTACACTTTAATATAGAGCTACATGGACCGAACATTCTAATACACAAGTCCTCAATACAACACCTTTTTTACTACATGTGAGAACTGTGAAGCCTACATTAAGATGTAGGTTTGTATGCAGAAGGCATCTAAGTAGATTGGAATGTACTTCAGTGTATGATATTAGAAAGATCTTTACTATCATAGTCTAGCCTCCTCCACAGATGCCCTGCAAGAGTTAATAGGACAAACTTCCAAATGTCTTGTTTTGGATAGAGTAGGGTATAAGGGTATAAAAACCCCAATTAAGGCTGAAACACTTTTCTGCTGCAGTGTGGTTGTGTGTTACCTCCACACATTTGAATTCACGTTATATGCGCTCATTGAATGTCATCCCAATGCACGAAGGCAATGCGGCTCCAACACAAATGGTTTGCAGCAAAACACTTGCAATATTGTGGGTTGCGGTTTACTGCATTGCCAATTTTTTTTTTTGTTGGTGTGTTTCCAGCCCGTTTATTTTAATGCAACGCATGGTAACGCAACACACCAGAACACCAGGTCCTGAATGGGTCCTTATGTTATTTTGTTGCTGTCTGTGTCCCAGAGACGCAACAGAAAGTGAGATTAAATCTTCCAATGTGAGGGCAATTCCTTTCTTATACAGTTGTCACTGGAATAACTGGTGAGGTTAACCCATTCCTTTCACTATCCAAAACTTTAAAACAGTTTTGCCTTTATACACACTTTTTAAAGAAGCTGTGGCAGGCCTCAGCAGGCTTTTAACAACCTTCAGGGCTTGTTCACACCGAGTGCAGAGCAGTTACAGAACGCATCAAAACTGCATCCAATGGTATTTTGGGCTCTAGTTCTGCTCTGGAACGCACCAAAATGCATCAAAAATGCATACAAACTCCCTGGAACACAACATGTACACAACACCCCTACCTACCAGGTGCAAAATAATTTTTATTGTGACACAAACCATAATGAAGTAAAACAAAAAACGAAATCTCGAGTGTGCAAGTATTCACGCCCAAATGTCAATAGTTCATAGAGCCACCATAAACTGCAACTACTCCTGCAAAGCTCTTGGGGTATGTCTCTATTTTCTTGGCACATCTAGCCACCGTGATGTTTCCCTTTAAACCACTCCAGTGTAGCTTTAGTATGGTAAGAGTCATCGTCCTGCTTTTTTCAGCATATTTTTATTGATGTACAAAAGTACAAATATACAAATACAAAAATATAAAACCCGGCATACGGGTGTAGAGAAAACATTTGCATACCAGAGAATGAATAACAACGAAACATTGACCCTTGGGTCTATGAACTAGAAACTGGAAGCGTGCCATCTATTTTTCCTTCGATCCTGGCTAGTTGTCCAGTCCCTGGTGATGAAAAGCATCCCAACAGCATGATGCTGACACCACCATGCTTCATAGTTGGGATGGTGTCCTTTGGGTCAGTGGTTCTCAACCTATGTAACCTCGGGACCCACATTTGTCCTTGGTCATTAAGTCGCGACCCAAGTTGCACTGCAATGGAACGCACAGCATTGCACTTTCTGGTGCGGGCGACCAAACTGTGGGTGGGAGGTGCGTTTGGGGTGCCATTCAAAAGATCCACCCAGTCTCCATACCTTACGAGAACTGGAGTGGATCCTTAGCCTGGGATCCAGTGTGGGCTGCTGTGCTGTGACGGAGCTCCATCCATATGTGAAATGCTTGTACATCTCACTTGCATGCCCTGTAGTAGCCAGAATGTGACATCACTCTGGTCCAGGACACGTGAGGGAGCTATAAGTATGGATGGAGCTCCCTCACGGGCATAGCCCCAACCCATCCCACCTCAAACTGACACACTGCACCGGCCAGCATATTTTGGATGGCTGTTTGGCGGCAGAACTGACAGTGCTATGGTAGGGGGAAGCTGATGAGCTTTTCACCATGAAAAATGGAAGGCACGCGGCGACCCACTGAACATGGGGTCGCGACCCACTTTTGGGTCACGACCCACCAGTTGAGAACCAAGGCTTTGGGTGATGGAAAGTGTTTTGTTTGCACCACATATAGCGTTTCCGTTGATGGCCAAAAAGCTCAATTTTAAGGTGCCCATACACCTTACAATTATCTGCAGATTTTCTGTGGTCAGATGGAAAAAGTACAACAGATTGGCCCAGTGGGAGATTACTCCATCCACACAGTTAAGTGTAGATGGAGGAATCTGTTGCACCTTTTCCATCAGACCACAGAAAATCTGCAGATAATTGTAAGGTGTATGGCCAGCTTTAGGATCATCAGCTATTTGTTGCATAAAGAGAGGTGTTTCATATAATAAAAAATATGCTTTTGATTAGGATTATTAACATGTTTAAAGTTGTTTTCATCTTATTTATGTCTATAGTTCCACTTTAAGCAAGTTCAAGGAACGCCATTGTAAAATGGATGAAAAATGTAGTTTTGAAGAGGAAGTGTTTATAACAAAGGAAGATCCCGTTCTCCAGACCTCTGAGTGCTGTAGTGAGGTCCTCGAATCGGAAAGAATCATTCTGAATTCTACCAGAGGTGATGCTAATGAAATCTACCAATACTGCAGCACCCCTCTAACAAATAAAGGTGGAGTTGCTTCTAGAGTTGGCCAGCAAGATATTCTACTGCAATACAAAAGCTTCTTTAATGTGGAGTGTGAGGAAATTATTCATCAGCTGCAACAGGGCTGGAAAGCAGACAAGCGGAAACTTGAAGAATTAGATTTCTCCACAATTGAAGCAGAGCCACCCCCCTTCTGCTGTACCCCATATTCTGTTTTGGAAGATACAACGTACAGGGCCAAAAGGAGACGAGTTAATGATCCAGGTGATTTTTTTTTCTTCTTTTAATACAGTTTAGACTTTGCATGTTGCATGATTTGTGAGATGTGTCAGTATATTTGTATTGTGGCCTCATGTAGGTGTGGATGGTGAAGAAGCAGGTACCATATATTACAATGTAAGTACATAAAAAGAGAAGTATATACGATACAAATATTTTTTGCAATAAAGGTGTCAATCCACCGGAGCCCTAGATTTCATTTGTAAGTCATTGTTGATAGGTTTAATGGCTCATTGACTTTACATCACCCAAATATTTCAATGATTTTATTCCCATTAAGGGTTTAATGTATAGAGTGGTGAAGGGTTAAAGCCCTGTGTCATTATTGGTGACATTTACCATTACCTATCCCGGAGACACAACATGAAATGAAAGAAAATCTCCCCAAAATTAGGGGAGTTCACCCAGAAACTAGTGTGCTCATTGGAAGATTTCCCCTCACCATTTATGATTGTGACAATTCTAAAATGTTGAGTTTCTCTCTGCCTCTGTGCCAGTGGTCTGTAGGACAAATTGAGAGGGTGAATCTCCCCAGCAGGGTCACAAACTGGACAAGGGTTCCAACTCTTTCACACTCAACCGAAACGGAAAAAAAAAAGGATTGCTTAAATGGCCATTTGTCCATATAAGGTGAATGATGTAACCAGATTTCTCCCCGTTTGTTTAAATGTGGGTGTGGGATGGATAACGCCCTGGCCACAGCTGATTGGCCATGCACTAACACTTAACTTCTGGTATGGATGAGCTCAGGTTCAGGCCAAACTTAAACTTCTCTCTATTGGGAATCATGCATACCTTTTGGCAGCTGAATAGTGTAACTCCTTGGAAAAATAAACTATGCGTCCAACTCAAAAAGGTGTTTTTTAATAATAATAAAAAAAAAATATTGCATGGCCATTATTTACTATGATATTAAAATGTAGGCATTGTATTGTTTGTAAGGTGCTCATCCCTTTTTTTTTTTTGGTACTATACGAAAAGGTAGTTATTTTTTAAAGACATTGTTTGATATGGATAGGGTTTATATCAACTTTCAAAATATTGTATTGTTTCATTGGGATCATTCTTTGCTTGGCAACATTATTAGTCATGTTTTATATTTTATCTTTTTTTTTTTTCTTTAAGATTCTCCTGAAACCGAGGCTCAGTTCTGCTCAACTCAACGCAAAAACAATTCTGTCTGTCAAAACATGGAAAAAGCTAATAATGGATTGCCCAAATTGTCGCCTGGAGCCCCAAAATGTAAACTTTTTCAGATAACTAGTAAACCAAAACATTCAGAATATACAGCTGATAAACTTTGCAAGGGCAGGGTAGGTGGCTCCTTGGCCTCCGTGCTGCATGTTCCAGGAGAGCAAATGCTTCTTCGATCACCGTCTGCTGTGGATTCTACATCCCTTCATAAAAATGAAATAGTTTTAAAAGATAGGAAGTATCCTGAAGCTATGAAGCCTGCACAGGATGAGATTCATCCTAAATCACCATGGAGTTCCATACAGCCTTTGAAGTTCAGAAGTTTCTTTTTTGCGGAGTGTGAGAACATTTACAATCGGCTAAAAAGTGGTGATGCCATAAGGCCTGTACATGATGTATCTACCATTGATGCTGAACCTCCACCAAACCTGTCCTCAAGTATTACCTTTTTGTCAGAGCTGGACATCAGCCATGCCAAGGCAAACTCCAATTTTGGTGTGACTCAACTTGACCTGGAGAAGATTAACTTAAACCAAGATGGAGGCTGTTCTGTACTGAAGCCCTTAGACAATATGCCATACAGCAGCAATACAAATGACCCAGTGAAAGTTACTGTTGCCAGCACCACTGAAGATATGGGGAACATGGATGGTGTAGGGTCTGTGGCAGATATCACCCAAGACATTGTGGCAGTGTGTGATTGGGTGTCAGCTGCAGATGCCACCCAAGACATTGTGACTATTTGTGATGGGGTATCAGCTGCAAATGCCACCCAGGACTTTGTGAATATGTGTGATGGTATAAATGTTACCCAAGACATTGTGACTGTTTGTGATAAGGCCACATTGGACATAATGAAAACACCTGGCAAAGTGTCCATTGCAAATTCCACTCAAGAAATCATGACAGAACATAGTAATTCTGTAGCAAATGTTATCCAGAACATAAAAATGGCACAGGATGTCTCTGTAGCGAATGCCACACAAGAGATTGTGCAAATGAGTGATGATCGCGATTCAAATGCCACACCAAACATTGTGATGCATGGGACAGATGCGGAGCACAAGATTTTGACATTCTGTAACGGGGATCCAGCACCAGGCCAAACATTAAATACCAAGACAACCCATTCCTTGCAGGACTTCAATGCAAAATGTGAGAAGATACCTTTTCCCAGTATTATGCATAACAAAAGAAAAATACATTGTATTTTATCTGCAGCAGATTCAACATCCTATACTGAAACCTGTGTTGAGGTACCTGTTTCCGATACTACACAGGATATGGTGACCATTAATGGAAAAGCACCTATAGCAGAGGTAGCACAGGACAGAGTATTAAATGTGCCAATTGCTCAAAGGTGTGTTTTGATGACAGGTGATACAACTATCCCAAAGAGAACACAAAGTGCAGTAAATGTGAACAACAGTATTAAAAATATGACTTTTCTGTGTACAGAGAGGAAACCTGATCAGAATGGTGTAACTGTTGGCGATTCAGGGAATTTTGTACATGCCTACAAGAAATCCCTTTCAGAATTTAATATTTCACCTTTATCAATCATTAATAGTACAGTTACTATAAACGACTCATGCCAAGTTTCTGCTGAAGAATCAACAACTATACTCACAAGTATGCCATCTACCAGTAGGGCACAGGTTACACAAGCTACAAAGGCTGTTGTACTAAACAACAGCGAGGTATGTAACAATATTACAGCTTGCAATGCTATGGCTACCTCTGGTGCAAACACAGCTAACCAAGAAATTAAAGAATCCAATATAACACCCCCCGTTACATCTAGGCCTTACAAAGCCACCAAGGGTAGCAACCTGCTAGAGACTGACAACAGGACTGAAGTCACTTCTGCAGATTGTACCTTGAATGTTCTTCCTCAAGTCACTCAACCAAAAAAAGATGAGAGAGGTTGCAGAGTGGTGTCTCCAGGTGGAGTGAATAAAACTACCTCTATATGTGATCTAGATGTGACGCACATTGCCAGTGAGGAAAGTGTCTTCTGTGAAGGATCCTTCTCCTTTACTACCTCTACACCCCTTCCATGCATTAATAATCCTGTTTTTATTAAAACGTCAAGGGGTGGCTCTATACGAGCAGATCGTAAGCTCTACCTTAATAAAGTTCAGAAAGAGGCAAAACAAATGGCCATACCAAAACTAGTGAGTTCACGACAGCCAACAAGGGGAAATGTCACCCAGATAAGACCACTCTCAAATGATTGTCCTGTTCCTTGTCCCTTTAAAAGCTTTCTTCCAAGATTACCAAAACCAGTGACCAGTATCCCAACTCTGCTACACCCAGTGGCATCTACCACTGTTACAAAGACACCGCAAATAACCAGGTCAGTGACTTTGGATAAAGCTCCAGTGGGACCAAACAAAACAAATCGAATCCCAGTAAACACTGCTACTGGTTTGCCAAGAAGAAATGTTGGGATTGCACAGCAAAGTGCCACTAATACAGCAAATAGAATTCCTCAACAAAAGGATTTGGCAAACTGCTTCAAGGCTAACAAAGGTTCTTTTATCACGGTCAGTCGTTTGACTTTTACTTTTAATGTCAACATATATGAGAATACCCCTGAACCCTATTATAGATAGCTTTATTCTTTTGAAGAGCCTCATGGTGGACCCTCTACATTTTCTGGACCCTCACAGCTTTTGCAAATATAGTATTTTAATGTAAGGTTTTTGTTTTTTTTGGACACTCTTGTTCCCAGATAATGGCTGTTACTCTGTTGCTTTTATATTGTACATTGGAAAATGTGCAGGAACTTCTGTGTAGTGAGGAGTGAACTGATTTTGGCGAAATAGATTTCACAGAACAAATTGATGATTTTGCCATTGGAAAATTCTACAAAAGTTGCTCATTGAGATGTTTTGGCAAAATGTACTTTCTAGTTATTTATTTAAATTTGTCTTTTTTTTTCTGTGTATCTAGGTTAGTTGTAGGAGCATATAAGGCAGTGAATGTAATTGATACCAACCCTATTGTTCTGAATGTAATTGATACCAACCCTATTGTTCTGAATGTAATTGATACCAACCCTATTGTTCTAAAACTGTATTGTATTGTAAAACTGTATTGTATTGTAACTAGGGATGCACCGACATATCGGCGCAGAAACATATCGGCCGAAAATGGCACTTTTGGCATAATGCCGAAAGAGCCATGTTTCGGCCGATACATCGGCGCATCCCTGCTTTATTTTCTCCCCGCTGGGCGCTGTTCCAGCGGGGAGAAAAGAAAGTGACAGCCGGCCGAGCGCTGCGGTGGAGAGCGCTGTGAGCGGCCGGCGTCTCCTCCCACACAGCTCTGCCGCCTATCACAGTCGGGCAGAGCGGTGTGGGGGCGGAGACAACGCTGTCACACGAGGCTGGGCTTTCCTCTCTACACCGCTCGATCAGCCTCCTGTGTCGGAGAGAAAAGCAAGGTACACACACTCGGCGATCAGTGAACGCTGAGTGTGTGTACATAATTGAGGATATGGTATGTTAACTATATCCTCAATTATGAATGAATGGGAGTGATCTACATCACATCTACATCACCCCCATTCATTCATAATTGTAGTTCTAGTAAACAAACCATGTTATCAATGAACAGGAACACTCATAGAGGATTCCTGTTCATTGATAACAGGGGACACAGAAAAAGAGATTGAGGACTCTGTGTTCTCAATCTCTTTTTCTATTTTAAAAGGGAAATATCAGGGGTCTGTTTAGACCCCTAATATTTCCCCAAAGCCCCTAAAAGTAAAGTAAAAAATAATTAATAAAACATGGAATAAATAAATAAAAATATAAAAAATAAAAAGTTTATAAAAAATAAAATATTGAAAAAATAAAAAAAACATTTACGGTATCGGTTTCGGCCTAACATTTTTTTTTTATTTCGGTTTAGTTTCGGTTTTAAAATTTCCATTTCGGTGCACCTCTAATTGTAACTGTACTGTCTCCACTATTTTGTTAAGCGCTAAGCAAATTGTTGGCGCTATATAAATCCTGTCTAATAATAACATTCACTGGTGGGGAATAAATTGCTCTCATTTCAAACACATGCACCAAGAAGATTCATCTGCAGTGAATGTTTGAACGCCAGATTCACTGTTTTATAAATATACTCTCTTAGTGGGTTTTTTTTTGTCATATGTGGTTTATTTATGTTTGTTTTTTGTGTATTAAACCTCTTACTTTTTTTCCTACCCTTTAGACGGTACATATTTTCTTGAGGTATAGTTAGAGTAGTTTTATATTTATTTATCTAATATATATCAGACAATTGTATACTTTATTGGTAATTTTCCTTTCCTGACGCCAATACATGGCATCATACAAATGGGTATGGCTCCGTCCCCAGCCCAATCACAGGACCAGTTATACAATAAAATAAAGCACGCCTCCCAAGGCCACCATTCTCGTAACAAGCACTCAATGCGAAAGCCATGGGAGGGTCCCGTATGCTGCCATGTATTGGCGTCAGGAAAATTACCTATAGGTAAGAATACAATTTTCCGTTTTCCTGACACCTACATGGCAGTATACGAATGGCAATATAGCAAGCAACAACAAGGAAGAGCAAAGTTGACATATTTATCTATTTAAACACATTCGGAACCAAACTTCACCATGGACAAGACTCCTGGATAGACCCTGTAATGGGACAGGAGCAAATACCAGGTTACTGCCTTCCAGTATAACTCTGGAGATACACCACTAAATCTGTTCATAGGGATGAAACCCTTCAGTAGAGTGAACCCAGAAATTGATCTGTGGCTCCATCTGCTTGACCAGCCACAATGCATGTGATCTAGTGGATGCAGAGAGCCCCTTTCTGATATCACCAAAAAGATAAAAAGATCGACCTGAAAGAAGGTGACCTCAATGTACTTTCTCAGCATAGCAGCCACATTGAAGGCATGAGCTGAAACAAAACTTTATTCTTGAATATTGGCAACATTGATGTCTTATTTAGATGGAAGGATCTCCCATCCTTTGGATGATGCTTGGAGAGAGATGTAGGATTATAGTGTCTGGGGAAATGGTGGCAATAAGAGGACAGAAAAAAAAATGGTGGCCTTGGGAGGCGTATTTTATAATATAACTGGTCCTGTGATTAGGTTGAGAGGCGGAGCTAAACCTATTCGTATGCTGCCATGTTGGTGTCAGGAAATATATATTTCTTTAATTTTGCTTATTCCTATTGACAGTATATCAGTTGAAGCCACCTTAGGAATATAATGTTTATAACAGTAGAGTGTTGTGTAGACAGTTGCACCAATTGGACTTGGCAAGGTACAGGATAAAAGCTGCAAGTGGGTTCTGTTGCAATGTGTGAGTAAAGGTACCTTTTTTAAAACCCAATTTTGAATTGCTTTGTGCATGAAAAAACTTTTATCACTGTATCTCTATCTGATTTTTCTGTAATGCAACCTGGTTTTATATTAAGCAAGTACATAAACTTTCCTCTGTTGCACAGGGAGGAAGGGACACAGATGCACCTTCCTTTGTAAGACCACCAGTTAAGTTCTGTACGCCGGCCAATAGGATCCATTCAGGGAAAATCGTGAACATGGTTTCTGGTCCTCCAAATACTGTGCGTGATAGCAAAGCTTCTTCCTTACCTATTCCTCACTCAGTTGGTAAGTCTTTGTGAAGTTTATGATCTGAAGCAGGCAGAAGAATATTTTATTTATTTTCCATTTATTTTATCTTCTGACAGGATCTAGAACATTGGGATTTGTAAGGCCAGGTCTTACTTTTATCCGCACCCCTGCAGGACCTCTGACTGCTTCTAAAATAAAGCCACCTGCTTCAGGTAGGAATCAGAAACTGTAACAAAAGCCTCGCCATTGATGTACAACAGGTTTATGAACTTTTTGTCTCTGAACTATACTCTTGGGGAAATACTAAAGACTGATTAAGTACAGAACTGATGGGTTTGCATAAATAGGTTTTTGTCCCTTGACCAAATCTACATCTAGTCTAGTACATCAATTCCAAACTGCATAAAGCAGTTTTAGGCTTGTTGGCGTTCATCGGTGCAGTGTATGGAAACCATGGCTCCTTCTTCTTTTCTCTTTTTTTTAAATTCTTTGAAAAATAGTGTATTGGATAGATTAAATCCCTTTTTCAGTTTCTTTCTCTTTCAGTCTGTGTCCCTCTGGGGAGATTTGGGGAGACTTTACATTTCCGAGTCCCATCAGACAGTAAGAGGAAATCTCTGAGGGGAAACCCTTTTTTAGACAGTTGTCACTGAAATAGGTGCCCCCACTGGATGGTTTCCCCTTACCTCTTTCTCTGATTTTACAGAAAAAAGAGGGAGTCCTTCTCCCTAACTGGGACACAGGGAGCTATATAAAGCTGAGAGGGATTCTAATCCTTCCACACTCCATCCATAACTCAAAATGATTTTCTTTAGGTATGCTTTAAAGCTGAACTCCAGGTTAATCAACTATAGTCTAAATACAAGAGGCATGTGCATTCTTATTTGAATCTTGGTGTGGTTTATGCATTTCTTCCAGATATGTGCAGTAATCCAGTGTAATCAATCACTGCTGGTCTCTTTCCTTGTGCAAACTGACTGGTCTTGTATCCGCCCCTTCCTGTAATTTTCTGCAGGCAGCCTGTAGTGGGCGGAGCCTGGTGGTTCCCTTCCACAGCTCTGTTCTCTGCAAAGCCTATGTGCAGCACAGTGATCATATATGCTTCTTTTACAAGGCATTTGGTACACAAAAAGTTAATTATATCCTTTTGCAGTTATTTTGAAATATTTTTAAAGTTTGTGTCCATTGTTTTATCTTAGTCTTCATGCATATGCATATTAGCGATTTAACCCTTAGTTTAATCAGCGTGTATTTATTTTTCAGCCGTATCGGTAAAAAAACTGCAAGCAGCTCCAGTCAATTGCAACCCTCGGGCCCCACAGTGAGGATTTCACATGTACTGTCAAGGCTGCTCTACGTCTTACCATCTGAGCCAGATGTTCCCTCCATATAACTGCAGTTCACCTCTTTGGAATGTTATCCCACCTCTGACCTTCCAATAGATAGAGCCAGTTTGATCTTTACAGTTCCAAAATCAACATGTTCTAGTAATATTTCCGGTTTGCTGAAACTTCTGCAATTTTTAATGTGGAACAATAAACGATAATAAAAGAAACCCTAAATCATCACATTGATTAACTGGCCAAATTACATAAAATGCTGTGACAGAACAGCCAGGTAGATAACAGCACTTACAGTTCAGGAATACAGTGGCATTCTTTGTCCACCCCCTGGTATTTGACTGGGCAGTTAAAGAGCAGCAGAAGAATAGTGAGGTCCTATCTCTGCTCACTCTGCTATGTGCTTCTATCAGATGTTTCTTGTCCCTGCCCCTCCCCTAGTCACAGTGCTACTGTATAGGGGATTACAAGAGTCTGATACAAAGTCAAATTCAGGTACTTACACTAACTGTATTTAAAATAAATATAATTTATTAGTCAATATGTAGCTACACTTATTTTTGTATTTAGCTTTATTGGTTGCAATGGTTTACTACACTTTGGAAATATTTTTTTTTAATGGTACATCTATACAATAACTTATTGATGTTTGGAATTGCATACAGTATGGATAACTTCATTGGTACATCTCAATATCAATATAAATACAATCTATAGACAAAATAATAGTGCAGACCACATACCTAGCATTTTGGCGTGTTTGGGTGCCATCTAGTGGAAAAATAGGATATTTGTATTTGTAAGGCTAGCAGCTTTTTCATATTACTATATTTCAAATATCATATATTTGAGGAACAATAACAACACTTAAAACAAAGAGTATTCAAAGCACAATTCCAATCATTGTCTGTGAAATAGAGGACTGGACTGGGAAACAATAATACATTTTGTACATTATACCCCCCCCCCCCCCCCACA
>NW_017307839.1:207603-213190 GCF_000935625.1 Nanorana parkeri
CCCCCCCCCCCCCCCAAATGTTCTTATGTGAACAGTACAATCCCCATTGCTTTGACAGTCAAACAGAACAATCTAGGACAAATGACAATGGTTTGCTAACATATGTAATATTTGAGAAAATAAAAATCGAGTTAAACAATATTGAAAGAGTGCTGAAATTCTAAAGAGTGCCCAAGCTGTGAGACTTTATGGAGCTCTAATTCATGTATTTCACAAATAATATTTTCTTTTGCTAAAGCACTGTGTACCATAAACAATGTGTTGTTGTTTTTTTTATACTGGGTTTCACCTTTTTTATCCTTTGTCATAATTCACTGCTGATGACCTCTTTGCAGCCACTTCCATTCTACATACACATGCTCCATCAGTGGCTGCAAGTCATTTCTCAGGGTGGGTATCCTGATAATGACAACAGGGTACATGCCTGTGTACTGTATGTTGAAATGACCCCTGTCATCATCTTAAGCCTGTGTGACAGGTTTACTGGTAGGAGCACAATTGGGAGATATGGACAGTGGGTTGTCACCCTATAACAGGAAGTGCCTGAATAGGGCCCCTTTATTATTATTACTACATAGTATTTATATAGCGCCAACAGTTTGCACAGCGCTTTACAATATAAGGAAGACCTTACAATCACAATACAAGACAAGATGGTAAGGATGACCCTGCCCCTGGGGGCTTACAATCTATAAGGGGTGGGGGAAGTGATACATGAATAGGTAGCTGTGTGGGGATGAATTGTTTGAGAACGTGATGGTTCAGTGGTTAGGTTGAGGTAGGATAGGCTTCCCTGAAGAGATGAGTCTTTAGGGAATGCCTAAAGGCAGTCAAGATGGGAGATAGACGGACAAGTTGGGGTAAAGAGTTCCAGAGGATGGGAGAGACTCTAGAGAAGTCCTGGAGGCGAGTATGGGAGGAGTTGACAAGGGAGCTGGAAAGCAGGAGGTCTTGGGAAGAGCGGAGTGGACAGTTAGGGTGATATTATGACTGTAGATTTAAAAATAAAGGACTTTTTCAACTGTGTGTGTGTTTTTATTTATTGTTCACAATATATGAATGAGCAACAAGGGGTACCCAGTACTCTTACACATAAAAGAGGAGTGGATATCTGGGGGCTCCCTTATTCTAAAGAGGGCTTTTAGATGGGGATAAGTTCTCCCTTGCAGAGCCCCAGATCCCTTTTAGGTAACAGGATATGCGTTTGAGGCCCCTGTTCCCATCAACATAGAGACAAGGTGCCCCCCCTTGCAGTAAGCATGTGCCTCCACTGCTGAGCCATACCAGGACACATGCCCTCAACACTAGGAGAGTACATTGAAAGGGGGATGGCAAACCCCCTTCCCATTTCCCCACAATGCACATTGTGCCCATGTTGATGCGGGTCAGTTTTTTTTGCCTGTTCGCTGAACCGAGAATGAGTGCAACCTAAACCTGGAGCTCATCTTTACAATGAATGCCAAAGTGAGTGTGTTTGGGTTAAATATTTGTGTTAAATCAAGACAGAGTGCTGGAGAGACTGTGGCGATCATGGAACTTATTCTCGCCTATAGTGAGAGCTTTTGGAATCAAGTCACTAGCTACATATCAGCTGTTACCATTATCTCTGTACCACTTGACCCAATGATCTGTTTATTGCATTGTTCCTAAATTACACTAAATGCTTATAGGAAATAACTATAACCACATCTCCTTAACGCAGTGAAATCCCTCATACCTTCGAACTGGAATTCTCCAACAGTGCCATCAATAAAAGACTGGCTTAACAAGATTGAATGTTTACACTTAATGGAAGAGCTGACGCACACCTTACAAGACTAACCTGCAAAATATGAGGTTATCTGGAATTTCTAGAACGTGTTAAAGTCACTCACAATATCTGCAAATCATGTCTTAATATTTATCTAATTTACAACAATTGTTCTCCTTTGACATTTCTGCTGTTTCTTCTTTTACTGTTGTTACTCAAATTATACAAATGTATAAGGGTGCCTATTCCCTACTCCCTCTGATCTCCAATTCCTCAGTTTCCAACCCCCTGTTTCATCCCTCTACTTCCCCTTTTCTTCTGCCTCTTGACTTATTTTCTAATTTTTATTTCTACTCCTCTCTAACCCCCCTCCTCACTCTTAGTTCTGTATAATTACTGTTGTTTGTACCTTCAAATGTACTCTGCACATGCATACAATGGGACCTTTGTTGTTATTCTCATTCTTGCTGGTTAGCAGACTGATGACGATGCGGTTCCCATGTATTACTTGCTAAGTGTTGACATATTGGTGTTGTGCTTGTACTTTATGTTGTTATTCAAAGAACATTCTCAAAATGTTAATAATAAAAGAAAATATCAAGACAAAGCCAAACCATATTGATTCAGCATTAAAATTCTAAGGTAGCTTCAAACAATTAACCTTTTGTGAAGCTCGGAGCTATATAAAATAAAAAAATATAGCTACACTATAAACATTATCCTTGAAGTCTTTCTGATGATGAACAAGCACAGGGATAAATCATTCTAGTATACTTGCATTACAGGTATATTACAGGTTAATATGCAATTAACTTTGTAAGGTTTCTACTAGAATTTTAAATTTAGGGTATTTTTGAACAGGACACATTGTAGAATAAAATTTTAACCAACATGGAGCAAAAAGGTGCATGTTTGTTGGGATGATTTTGCCACATTTTATTTAATCAACTTACTGCTAGACATACCACATGCAGCTCCCGGTGACATTAGACTCAACACTCCATAATAATATCTCAGGTGCGGGCTTGGCTCATTTCCACCAAAGCAATCAATTATGCCAGCAACAGGAACACTGCACACTGAGATGTCAAATTATATTCTTCCTTTATTAAAATAGAGAGCAAAAAGTTTTTATCTGATGTGTTTTGCGCTAAGTACAACGCTGAAAGAATGACAAGAAAAGGGACCCACACATTATATAGAAATAAAACTAAATATAGATGCGTTAATCTCACATGATCATTAACCCCTTCACTGTTATAATGTGTTTAAACTGTTACAATTTAAAAGTGTGTGTGTGTATATACAGTGTGTGTGTGCGCATATAATATATATATACACACACACACACTGTACATATATGAAATATTTAATCTCATAGATAATTATTAAAAAGTTTGCATTTGAGTGTGTATCATGCTACATAACAAAAAAAGTCAAATTGCTGCATGACGTGTTTGACAATGTATTTACATTGAGTGACAATATTTACAACATTGTTCAAGGTGCAGATGTGTTTATTTACATTTCATGATTTTGAAATGAGTAATATGGGGTACTAATTATTCATACTCATTCGCCATTGGGGAATATGTGGAGCAACCCTCCCCCTATTAAAATGTGGGGGCTTCCAAATTCCTATATGCCCCCCCCATATCTTGGGGGACCATATGTGGGGAAGAGACTCTTATTCCACAACATTGCGCAAAAAGGTTTGAACCGAACCTGAATCTCATACCTAGTATGCCTTCTTTTCTAGAGGGGCCATATTATCAAAACACGAGAGGACACCGAATTATGTTTTTCTAGCTAGTCTAGTGAGATCCTGCTCCACCAATTTTTGAAAACAATCCAGTTTCTAAGCTGTGCAGGAGGGAGTGTTTGGATTTTTTATTAAAACACTAGGATTCTACTCATTATGAATTTTGAGTGGGATGTTACCCTCTACTATGGATGAGGTTTTCCCTCCTGCACAGCTGGGATTTCAGAGCGTGTGTTGGAAATGTTATTCAATGTTCTATTTAAATGTAGCTTTCTAGACCATGTTTAGATCTTTGAAGAGGTTACACAGTATATATGGTACATTTGCATTTAGCAGTAATCTGCATAGCTTTTTAGCAACAATGACAAAGTGTTTTGTTTAAAAATACCAACCGTTCAGTGTCTGCCTCCCCTCTCTGCCAATCTCTCCACTGGCTCCCGCTTGCCAAACGAATATAGTTCGTACAGACCACCTGCTCTCCAACTCTCTCATCAATTCCTCCCACATTCATCTCCAGGACTTCTCCAGAGTCTCTCCTATCCTCTGGAACTCCCTACCCAAATCTGTCTGCTTATCGCCTACGCTGTCCATTTTAATGCGATCCTTGAAAACTCATATCCTCAGGCAAGTCTATCCCTCCTCGACAAAGTAACTTTACTTTTACTTCTATCATCAGCAAATCCCACACAGTTATTACCTTTTGCATCACATGCCCCACCTACTAGATTGTAAACTCTTACAAGCAGGGCCCTCCTAACCCTCCTGTATTGAAATTGTATTGTAACTGTACTGCCTCCTTCCATTTTGTGAGTGCTGTGCAAACTGTTGGCACTATGTAAATCCTGTATTATAATAATAATAATAATAATAATAATAGTAATGCACTCAGGGTCCTCCATCAGGAAACAAGGGACAAGACAGAGCGCCTCCATAGTGTAAAAGTGTAATTTATTTGTACAACACGCAAATAAAAATGTACTTACAGGAAAGTCGGTGGTTAAAAGCATACAAATGGTGATTAAGTATAAAATCTCTAGCAGTGGAAGTCTGAAGGAGTACAGCACATCAGCGTCCTCTGCCCCCTTGAGTTCTAAAGGTCTACGTGTTTCAGGGGTACCCCCTTCATCAGAACCTTATATTTATTTACATTGTGCCAAGCTGGACCAATGTAAGTACATAAACATTTCTATAGCTGGAGTTAAGCTTTAAGCAAATCAAAACCTTTTAGTCTTTCTTTTCTGATGAAGGGGGCGTGCCCCTGAAACGCGTAGACCTTTAGAACTCAAGGGGGCAGAGGACGCTGATGTGCTGTACTCCTTCAGACCTTCGCTGCTAGAGATTTTATACTTCATCACCATTTGTATGCTTTTAACCACCGACTTTCCTGTAAGTAAATTTTTATTTGCGTGTTGTACAAATAAATTACACTTTTACACTATGGAGGCACTCTGTCTTGTCCCTTGTTTCCTAGATCGATGGTCTTTTTGAACAGTGAGAGCTGCCTTTTGAGTGTTTAAGCCAACTTTACAACCAGCCCATCTTGCAACCAGAGGCGCAGGTATTGTTTTTTTCGTTCCTCCATCAGGACACTATCTGCAAGGAGTTTGCATGTTCTCCCTGTGCTTGCGTGGGTTTTCCCTGGGTACTCCAGTTTCCTCGTACACTTCAAAGACATGCTGAAAGGTTAAATGGCTCTTGTCCTTGTATGTATGCATATAAGATATGCACCTTAGATTGTAAGCTCCTTGAGGACAGGGACTGATGTAAATGTGCTCTTTGTAAAGCGCTGCGTAAATTGTCGGCGCTATATAAATTCCTGTAATAAATAAATAATGTAATGGGTATTATAGCAGGTAGTAATTTATAAGCAAACAGAAAAAACAGAGTCTGAGGCGTAACTGCCCTTGGGGTTGGACAGATGAGAAAAGGGGGAAATTTCGTGGACTAGGGCATGCAGGGTTAATGCTGCCGAGAAGCAATTGCATTGATATTTTTTCTCTCCATGATGTATTAAGTATTAGGGGTGGTGGAAGAAAAAACAAAAAAGGTGCACATGAAATGGAGGCAAGTTGAGC
>NW_017307839.1:215399-217258 GCF_000935625.1 Nanorana parkeri
AACAAGGGACAAGACAGAGCGCCTCCATAGTGTAAAAGTGTAATTTATTTGTACAACACGCAAATAAAAATGTACTTACAGGAAAGTCGGTGGTTAAAAGCATACAAATGGTGATTAAGTATAAAATCTCTAGCAGTGGAAGTCTGAAGGAGTACAGCACATCAGCGTCCTCTGCCCCCTTGAGTTCTAAAGGTCTACGTGTTTCAGGGGTACCCCCTTCATCAGAACCTTATATTTATTTACATTGTGCCAAGCTGGACCAATGTAAGTACATAAACATTTCTACAGCTGGAGTTAAGCTTTAAGCAAATCAAAACCTTTTAGTCTTTCTTTTCTGATGAAGGGGGCGTGCCCCTGAAACGCGTAGACCTTTAGAACTCAAGGGGGCAGAGGACGCTGATGTGCTGTACTCCTTCAGACCTTCGCTGCTAGAGATTTTATACTTCATCACCATTTGTATGCTTTTAACCACCGACTTTCCTGTAAGTAAATTTTTATTTGCGTGTTGTACAAATAAATTACACTTTTACACTATGGAGGCACTCTGTCTTGTCCCTTGTTTCCTAGATCGATGGTCTTTTTGAACAGTGAGAGCTGCCTTTTGAGTGTTTAAGCCAACTTTACAACCAGCCCATCTTGCAACCAGAGGCGCAGGTATTGTTTTTTTCGTTCCTCCATCAGGACACTATCTGCAAGGAGTTTGCATGTTCTCCCTGTGCTTGCGTGGGTTTTCCCTGGGTACTCCAGTTTCCTCGTACACTTCAAAGACATGCTGAAAGGTTAAATGGCTCTTGTCCTTGTATGTATGCATATAAGATATGCACCTTAGATTGTAAGCTCCTTGAGGACAGGGACTGATGTAAATGTGCTCTTTGTAAAGCGCTGCGTAAATTGTCGGCGCTATATAAATTCCTGTAATAAATAAATAATGTAATGGGTATTATAGCAGGTAGTAATTTATAAGCAAACAGAAAAAACAGAGTCTGAGGCGTAACTGCCCTTGGGGTTGGACAGATGAGAAAAGGGGGAAATTTCGTGGACTAGGGCATGCAGGGTTAATGCTGCCGAGAAGCAATTGCATTGATATTTTTTCTCTCCATGATGTATTAAGTATTAGGGGTGGTGGAAGAAAAAACAAAAAAGGTGCACATGAAATGGAGGCAAGTTGAGCTGTGTGCAGTACGTATATCAACTCACCGTGAGGGTCTGTAGTGTAGTCATCGACGACGGGATTCGTGTTGGAGGCAATGTCCGGCGGTCTCCTCTGGGACTGGGTGCAGGGTCTTCAGTTGCAGAGTCAACGAAGGGTAGGCTTGATAAAGAAGACGTGATCTTCGAAACGCGTTGCCAAGACTACCACAAGCGTCCTATCAATTTTTGGACCACCTCGACCGCCGTCGTCGAGGTGGTCCTCGACACTTCCTCAAGAACCTCACGGTGAGTTGATATACGCACCACACACCGCTCAACTTGCCTCCATTTCATGTTTTGTTTTTTCTGTTTGCACCCATACCAATTGGACACCCCGGTCCATATTGAACTGAAGCCGCACGCCACCCTCCCCTCAATACCATCCTCCTCCACACAGCCCCCACTTAACTAAACTAATACAAAAAAACAGTTCTGAACAACGCAGAACCACCCATCCCCCACCTCCCAGGAGAGCGCTGTCACACAGGACTTGAATCCTTAATTTTTTCTATAGTAATTTATAAGCACTACCACTAGATGGCTTGCTGTGGAAGTGAGTAATTGTTCATTCACTCAGTGTATCTTTTATTTTTTTGTAACATGTTACTGTTTAGAAAAAAAAAAATATATATATACACACACACACACACACAAACATTTATATATAT
>NW_017307839.1:219309-223403 GCF_000935625.1 Nanorana parkeri
TTTTATACAGTGGTGTGACGGCAGTTGTCTTGTCATTCTTTGAGAAAGCGCTGTACTTAGTCCAAAACGCATCAGGTTCAGAAGATATATATATATATGCTATGTATTGCTAATGGCTATTTAAATAAAGGAGGACTATTATTATATATGTTTAGCTCCCTATCCTTATCCCCTACCGGATAATTAAAATGTCTAAGTGCAGTTCATACCTCAGGCAGTGCTGAGGGATAGGCATGATACTTTATGCCTTTCCCTCTCTCTTCCTCTCTGTTTTATTTATTTTTTGTTATTTTTTGTTAATTTATGTCGCATTCCCCACTTATACAGAGGTTTAACCTCTTGCCGTCCACCCGTTGTAAAAAAACGGACGGACGGAAGCGGATGTCAACTGGTTAAGCATGTTTCTTTCCGCTGACTAGCGTATTGAGATGACTGTTTGTATATGCAGGCTGATAAGTCCTCTGAAACTACCGATCTTACTGTTATGTTGACATGTGTATTCAACCTACTGTTTTGGACTCTGTATGCTCCTGCTCTTATACCTTTTACAAATATATTGTAAAACAAAAATGCACTTTATCCTAATCAATAATAAATGTGCATGCTGACATCAAATTAGAACATGATTAACATTAACTTTAAAAATCCATTTTCAAATTCTAGCAGACGCTTGACTTTTGACATAAAAAGTTGTATTTGCTGCATTGCCACCTGGAAGAGGTCAGGCTGAAGCTGGGAACAATGATCACCTTGTTCAACATTTGGTGACTGACCTTAAGGATGAGCTCCAAGAATGCAACCACTTGAGATAAGCTGTCTATAGTGGAAACGCAAAGGCCTGTTTACAGGAGTAAAAGCAATAATTATTTAACATGTTGTCACATCATATCTCCGGACTGTCCATCATCTGGAACCAAGTCTAAAAGAGGTCTTGGTTCATTTGGTACAAAGTCCTTTTGTCCCTCTTTCCTCCTCAGTTGTTTCCGCTATTTTGCTGATGTACAGCTAATGATTTAACTACCAAAAGAGTTATTCTGCACTGAAACCTTTATCTTATCACTTCATTATTTTGTTTGCTATTTTGAAAAGCCAGTATAAACAAGAAGTAATGGTGAAAACAAAAATTTGGGCTTACAGTCTTTTTTAGACATGTGCGATTCGTTTCGTTCCGAATCGAAATTCGGACGAATTTTTCGGAAATTCGGACATTCGGATGTATCCGAATTCCGAATTACAGACATAACGAATGCAAACTAATCCGAATTTCCATTTCCGAAATTCGGTAGCGTTAGTACGAACGTTCGTTTCGTTTTCTGTTTATATTCGTTTCTTATTCGTTTCGTTCGTTGGAGCAAAGTGACATTAGAGAAGGAGAAAAATATTTTTTCCCCCTCAAATGTCACTTTTGCTGCAAACGAACAAGAAACGAATAAGAACAGAAAACGAAACAAACGTTCGTACTAACGCTACCGAATTTCGTCCGTATCCGAATTCTGAATCCGAATTGACTTTCACACCCGAATCCTGAAAAACGAAATAACACAAATCCGAATTTAAAACGAAACGAAACAAATTTTTTGGCAGTGCACATGTCTAGTCATTTCTGTGATATAAATCCTAAATGGTCTCATAACTTGTTAAAAATAACTATTGTAAAAAAATCTAGGAAAGACTGACAATGCAATGTACAAAAAGTGTTTAAAATTCACATATTTACAAAATAAATTGCTTTACACCTTTTGTAAATAGGCATTTTGCCTATACAAACTTATCTTTTTGTCACAGACTGAAGCTGCTATTCCAATGTGCTTATTTTTACATATAATTTTTTCATGTCAAAGTTCATATTTTCTAACTTTTCCACTTGTGAAGGGCTGTATTTTGGCATATTGCTGCTCTAGCACCAAAATGATGATGCCTTTCTTGATAAGTTCTACCCCTTGTGTTTTTTGTTATTGTTTTAGTAAAAACTTCTTTAAAAAGGTGGCATTGGAGTAATTTATTTGCAAACATGTATCACTGTTACAGCTTTGTCTTAACTGTAGAGGAAACAAATTAAAAAAAGGGTATTTTATGTTTCCTAAACTATAGTGAGTCTGCTGACTCCTCTCAACTTTGTGAGACTTTGTGAGACTCTCAACTTTGTGAGACTCTCAACTTTGTGAGACTCAACTCAAAGCTGTACCCTTTTTCTCATATAGTTTGTTTTCTTTTTTGAACTTCGCCAGAGGCAGCTAGGAAAAAAATTGTCACAATTGTAGGTTTTGAGGCTTGGTGCTGCCTCCTCTAGCTCTGCTGCCCCAGATATCAGCCCATGGGTGCCATCATAATAATTATAGTCCTTTTCATAGGCTGTGGATGGCCTGGATCCTTTTGCGAATCTCAGAAATTTAAGGATCAAGTAGATACTGTCTTCATGGTAGTTCATCAAGGAGATTCCTTAAAGTCTGTGAGCACTTCAACTGTGCAATCGAGGACCCAAACAATTTTCACTGGCTATTTATTAAAGTGTGCGTTCTTAGTCTTTGAGCTGACCATACACTGATCTATTTTTTTAATTCAACATGCGGGCTGAATGAAAAAGATAGACCTGATTCCTCCATCAACATTAACAGCGTGTTGATTGAGGAAGCCTGCTGTTTACATTGTATTCTAAAAGGTACCACCACCTCCTGTCAGAATACCCGACCAGAGCGGGCAGCTCATTGGCTGCCGGCTCTGATTGATCGAAGATTTTCCGATTGGCTCCTTTGATCAGCTGATCGAGGGAATGGCGATGGAAAGAGTGCCGACAGTGGTGCACACTGTGCGAATTGCGTCCGATTACTCAAAAAACTTTAGACTTCAATCCTCCTTTAGACTCTTTTTGGTGGATTGCACTGCTGGGGTCGTTACAGAGAGATTTTCCTTGCCTCTTTGCTCCTCTCCCCTTTTTTCCCCTATACTCCCTATACTATCCTTTTCAATTTTCTCTACTCTTCTTTATGGTTCTTTCTATTCACATTTCTATTTCTCTTTTTATTGTTCATAAAACTTGATGCCTATAATGTTAGATATGTGGTGATGACTGTTGTACCAGTTACTCATTACTTCAGTTTG
Organism: Nanorana parkeri; assembly: GCF_000935625.1. NCBI lineage: Eukaryota > Metazoa > Chordata > Amphibia > Anura > Dicroglossidae > Nanorana > Nanorana parkeri. The sequence goes on from NW_017307839.1 coordinate 222,409, forward strand.
TTATACTTAGAATGTTTCTCAGATGACTTTCACTCATTCCACTTTTGATAACATTGTTTATGTGCTGTCACTAATTCAAGACAAGATGGTGAGGAGGGCCCTGCACCTGAGGGCTTACAATCTAAAAGGGAGTAGGAAGTCAGTTAGGCAATGTTTTGCAATGAGTTGCTGTTTTTTGCACATTACAGCTGCACTTTACATTGCCTTACTGTACAACCACGTACAGTATATGGCAGTGCCATTCATTTGCTTCTATTATGTTACAATTTCTTGTCTCACTGTTGAAACATTCACAACCATTCAGGTCTCTTGTGAATGATTGTAAGCCATGTCTTGCTTGTGCATGATTATTGAGGTTGATTGCCACCAGTATACCAACTTACATTCCACTCCCTGTATGGCAAATATTTTAATCCTATGTATAACTGTTCTCTCTCAAATGTTGCTTTGTGCAAAATACATACCTCTTGAGACACAATCTGTATGGCCAGTATGGCAACTTGCTGACTTGAAAAGATCCTCAGGCAGTGTCAACTCAACAAGAAGATGCATGGTGAAATCCAGTGTAGTTATTCCAACTTGTAGCATACCAGAGGATGTTTCAAGTCTTTCTGGGACCTGACTCTCTATAAGCTCATTTTGTATGTAAGGGTGGACATTAAACTAATTGGTGGCATGGGGGCCTGGGAATCTATCGCAAGGCTGCACCAACTTACACAAAATATAATGAGGAAACAAGAGCATACCAAAACACAAATGCATAAATAAAATAAAACAGGCTGCTGTTACAGCACAGTATTGATTAATAGTCAATACTGGAACCTGAACTTTTTTTGTACCCGATCTCATGTGTCATCCCATCTGTCACCCTTTGTGATGCAGTTAGTCCACCGAACTCCAGGACACATGCTACTTCTTATTGGACAGGAAGGGAATAAAGAATTTTAATGGGCTAGTCACCCAATCCTCCATGTAGTAATATATATATATATATA